>NC_059302.1:9760924-9763424 GCF_017591435.1 Portunus trituberculatus | reverse complement strand
ATATCGATTGCCGTGGATTTACAGTGTTGTGTGGAATACTTGGTGAGTTTAAAACTTTGTTATTTGTTATATTATAGATGTATTTAGCAGTGTGGATTTCATTGTAGACTTCATCTGTTAATAAGTTTAATTATTATAAGCTTCAAGCCAGTGACGAGGCCATTAAGTTGTTGGAGAGAGATTCGGTTTACTGTGAAGAAATTCTTAGTTATTTATCTTTATTTATTATCAACACATAGTAATGCAAGGCAATAGTTAATTGGGTTAATGAAATCTTACGTAATTATTTAGTCTACCGTGAAGTCCACACGTTTAATATTGCGATTCGGTTGTGATAGATTGTGATAATTGAGAAAAATTGGTTATATCAAATTGGGTTAACGAAACTTTATACGAAGAAGTACATGTAAGACCTTTCTTTGTAGAATGATTCAGAGGCCGGTTGAGATCGAGATTCGATCTGTTCTTCGTATCTATGAGACAGGGATACAGTTTGGTGAGTGGTTACTAATTTAATTTATGTAATTGCTATACAATAGCTGACTTTAAAGGTAAATTTCCTCGATCACATTAATATAATTAGCTGTCTTCATTTATGGTTGTTATCCTTTCAATGTAATAACTATCTGATGATTATTTTTATTATTTAGAGTCAGCTATTGATTACCGTAAAACATTTTGAGGCATTTTGATAATGAATTGTGTGTTCGTGTTTGATTTGTTTGTTGTTTATTGGAACCAATTTGATTGTTTCTACAGTATTTATTAGTTGGGTTACCATGTACGAGTATACGAAAACAGTTGGAGTAATGATTTCATTAATGACAATATTGTCTGTATGTAAACGTGTGTTTTTGGATACATACCAGCTTATATCATTTATTATACCAGCTTATTTCGTTTATTGTATTAGATTGTAAGATGTGACCGTATTTACAGATAACTTGTAGTCGAGTTAAAGTGCAATAAAGGTGGACGGCTACAGAGCTTTATCATCTATCCCAGTGTTGGACAACTAGGGCCTCTATATATATATATATATATATATATATATATATATATATATATATATATATATATATATATATATATATATATATATATATATATATATATATATATATATATATAAAATGTAATATATATTTTGATAGGTAAAGCACACAAATAAAACAAACAAATAGGCATATGAATGAATGAATAAATAAATAAATAAATAAATAAGAGAGGAATACGTCCATAACTCCAGGAAATAAGACACAGTAAAAGAAATACAATACAAAAGTAAATGCAATGTCATAAAAAAAAAACTGAAGCATAACAGAAAACTATTAAATAAAAGAAAGAAGTGTAAAACCAAACAAGAAATCCCAACTAAAGAAAAGCCAATACAGGAACCAGGCAATACACCTTCCATTCCACGCCAACCTGATGACAATACAATAGTCACCACCAAACCCTGTAAACACGACGGGAAACAGTGTAATGTAACCACCACCACCACCACCACCACCACCACCATCACCATTACTACCACCATCACCACCATTACCACTATCGCGACCACCATCATCACCATCATAAGCATCACCACCACCATCACCATGCTTCCTTCCTCCCTTCCATCCTTGCTTCCATTTCTCGCCTCTTTAATCAATTCCTTCTCTCCTTCCTTCTGTGCTTCCTTCCATCATCATTATATATATCCTCCTTCCTTCCTTCCTTCCTTCTCTCTATTCTCGCCTCCATTTCTCCTCTTTAGTCAGTTCCTCCTCTCCTCCCTTCCTTGTTTCCTTCCATCATCATAAATATACTTCTTTCTTACTTTCTTACCTCTGTTTCTCTCCTCTCTTTCCTTCATGCCTCCTCCCATTTATTCTATCCTTCAATTTCGTTTTCATCCTTCCCTCTATTCTTCTATCTCTTCTCCAACCTTTCATTCTCCACCTCTCCCTTCCTTGCTTCCGTTCAGACTTCATCAGTGACACTCTCAAAGGACTTCCTCGCTTCCTTCATAGGAGGAGGAAGGATACCGCAAAACTAAAACTGCAAAGGAAAGGTTACCAAAAAAAAAAAAAAAAAAAATATATCTGTAAAAATTTAGCTTAAAAAAATTTCTCGCGATTTCGTCAAAATATGAAAAACATCCAATACAGAATGAAATCGAGGAAATAGCAAAAAGAAAATCCGAAATCTATATTAAAAAGACCAATAATTAATCAATCTATCAAAATCCATATAAATGAAAAAATAATAAAACTAATAAAAAAAATTAATAAAACTTAGTAACAAGTAAATAGTGAATTATACAAAGAATATAACAAAAGAAACAACATCTTCATTGTCATTATCTACTCATATTTCCTTCCTTCCTTCCTTCCTTCCTTCCTTTCCTTCCCTTCTTCCTTTCTTCCACAATCCTTTCCTATTTCTTCCCTTCAACCCTTCAAATATCTCACTCCTCTTTCCTTCCTTCATTTCTTCCTTCCCTCCTTCATTT
>NC_059302.1:9738424-9748424 GCF_017591435.1 Portunus trituberculatus | reverse complement strand
TCTGCTGCTGCTGTCATTGTAAAGTGTGGAAAGGTAACAATACAGAAACACACTGATATAGATAACAATCAGACATGAATGAAGAATGATAATAAGTAGCACATGGTTTCCTTCTTAGGATCACGGCACAAGGAGAGAAAAACAATGGACAGTAGAAGGGTAGACAGGGGAAGAGCCACAAAAGATAAGGCAGTACAAGACAAAGTAGAATAATACAAATGACAGACAGACAGGTCGAAGGAATCACTTGTAACACAACAGAAATGCAATACAGAATAATAACAATAATAATGCGAGAAAAGGAAAGGGAAAAGAGGAACAACAACAATAACAAAAACAACAGAGATAAATAAAGGAACAGAACAGTAACAACAAAGCCAACAACAACAACAACAACAACAACAACAACCAACAAGAACAAGAAAAGAGGAACAAGGAAAATATTGAACACACACACACACACACACACACACACACACACACACACGGTAGCTCAGTGGTTAGAGCGCTGGCTTCACAAGCCAGAGGACCGGGGTTCGATTCCCCGCCGGGTGGAGATATTTGGGTGTGTCCTCACGTGTAGCCCCTGTTCACCTAGCAGTGAGTAGGTACAGGATGTAAATCGAGGAGTTGTGACCTTGTTGTCCCGGTGTGTGGTGTGCCTGGTCTCAGGCCTATCCGAAGATCGGAAAATGAGCTCTGAGCTCGTTCCGTAGGGTAACGTCTGGCTGTCTCGTCAGAGACTGCAGCAGATCAAACAGTGACACACACACACACACACACACACACACACGTCTTCTCCTCAGCTGTGTGTAATGCCTTCCATGCAGGCACACGCGAGGCAACACTGAGGCAACAGCATAATATCACCTGCCAACACCTGTACAGACAACTCAGGTACACGGGCCACTACTGTACGAACTTTACTCTGCAATACTGTACCGTGTGTGTGTGTACCGTGTGTGTGTGTGTGTGTGTGTGTGTGTGTGTGTGTGTGTGTTCAGTGTCCTTGTTCTCCGTACATTTTTTTTGTTCTTGTTCTTGGTATTCTTTTCTTGTTGTTTCTTTGTTCATTTGCTGTTGTTGTTGTTGTTGTTGTTGTTGTTGTTGTTGTTGTTATCGTAGTTGTTGTTGTTATGGAGTTCCTTTGTACAGTCTACGAGTTACTATCATTTATTTCTTATTTATTTCGATGGTGGCATTTCAATTAGTTCTTTTTATTTTTTTTTTACCGTCTAGTTTGCTTCGTGGTATCTCTTGTGTTTGCGTTTCTTGGCGATCGTACGTCTGCGTGTTCGGTTTGATGTGAGTTCCCTTTTGATGTTTTTTTTTTTTTGTGATTACTTTTATTACTTTTATTTTTATTTCTATTTATTAGTAAGTATGTGTGTAATTTTAGTGGTACTGTGTTTTGTGTGTATTGTGTCAACGATAAAAAAAAAAATTGCCAGTTAGGTTTTGTATTTGCGCGCTAATCATAAGGATTTTCTACAGGTCCGTATTTGTACTGTATTTCGTATCTTATATTATGCTTTATTACTTTATTGACCATGGTTGTGTCTTTTAGATGTTACTGTCAACTACATAAGTGGACGAAATAATGGAATCAGTAATAGCGATGAATATTATGGAGCATTTAGACAGACATCACATGGTGGGTCGAGTCACCGCATGGCTTCACAACGAGGGGAGTCTGGCCTTACGAACTTGATGAATTTTTACAGCATAGTTTACGAGGCAGCAGATAATGGAGATAATTAGGACATCCTATACCTGGATCTTAGTAAAGCATTTCGCAAATTACCACGTCAAAGGCTCTTCAGGGAGGTAAGGATGCACCGGCTAGTTGTAATAAAGGTTCTAACTCCAAAGTCGGTAAAATAATTAGTGGCGTGGCATCAGGATCAGTTCTGGGGACATTTTTATCTTTAAAATACGTTAATGACTTGGTAAGTGGAATTTGTAGTGATGTTAGTACATATGCGGATGACAAGAATATAGATAGAATAATTAGATCAGATTCAGATTTGGATAGGATGAACGAATGGACAGACTGAAGATGGAAAATGCAGTTCGACAATACATAGTCCTTAGCGTAGGTAGAGTGATTCAACACAATAGGTACACGATAAACAATGAGGCCTGGTAAGTTTAGGGTACGAAAAAATTAAGGAGCTATAATGAGCTCTGATTTCCGTCTAAGGAAACAATGCATAGATGCCAGAAATAAGGCAAATAGGATTCTTGTAGGAGTGTTAAAAGCAGAAGTCGCAAATAATATTAAAAATATATCTGCAGATGGTCAGACCTTATCTATAGATTATACTTTACAGTTCTGGTCCAACATACACAAAGGATACGGTGTATATACATATACATTTTACAGGCATGATTTAGGCAAAATCAGATGGACAGGTAAGAAAGGAACAGAAGTAGCTTTATTTCTTTTCAAAACCACAGCACCAGGAAAAAAGGAAGAGACAGAAGGATAGGCAGCAGAAAAGGCACAAAACACAAAAAAAAATGGACAGACGGGCGATGGACAGGAAGAAAAAAAGGAACAGAAGACGTAATGGTTCTTTCCAAAGCCACGACACAGATAAAAAGGATGTGCAGGCGAAGGACAGACTTGCAATACAAAAGAAAGAAGAAAAAATGGAAGCTGCATAAAACACAACGGGATGGACAGGAGGGAAATGGACAGGTAAATGAGATGCAGAAAGTTAGATTTTCTTTTCACGACACAGGCAAAAACAATGGACAGGCAAAGGACAAGCTAACAAACGAAAAATATAAGATGCGGCACACCTTTCAATACCACGAGGCGTAGGTAACACAATGGACAGGTGAAGGATGGACAGGTGAGCAAAGAGAAGAGTTACATGCATCTTTCAATACCACGAAGCACAGGTAACAACAGAGCTGAAAGATGGCCAGGGAAAGGAATGCAAAAACGCAAAAACCAATTATTCCTTTCATATTTAGGACACCTTGCCACAGAATATGCAAAGGTTGTGCTAGGCTGTTTGTGTTAATGAGTGTAGAGATTCATGATGATAACGAACACAATAATAATAACAATAATTATAATATTGATAATAGCAACAACAACAACAACAACAATGATAATAATAATAACAATAATAATAATAATAATAATAATAATAATAATAATAATAATAATAATAATAATAATAATGTAATAATAATAATAATAATAATAATAATAATGTTCAGACATTCAGAAAAGTTGGAGGAGGAGGTGAAAAGAAACACAGGTGCACGGAGGTGAGTTTATTCCCGACTAGTTTCAGGGAATTGAATTCCCCTGAAGAAGCATCAGCAAAACTAGTCGGGAATAAACTCACCTCCCTGCACCTGTGTTTCTTTTCGCCTCCTTCCAATGATAATAATAATAATAATAATAATAATAATAATAATAATAATAACAAAAATAAAAAGACGAAAGAAGAGAATGAAGAAAAAAAAACTTGTAATGTACATATAATAGGCTAAGATAATATAAGGTCATATTGAGTCAGGTTAGGTCAGGTACGTTAGGTTAAAGTTAAAGCGACGCCGCCGCATTCAGCCGCTGGGAGCGAGAAAGAGGACAGGACAACACACCCAAGACTCGTTCACTCCGCGGCACACCGTTATACTTAATAGCTTCTTGAAGCTTCCAGCGGCTCACGGAGCTGTGTTAGCGTTTGTTTCGTTTTGTCACACTCGGCCCACATCCTGAACAGTCATAGTTGACAGAATTTATCAGTGTGTGTGTGTGTGTGTGTGTGTGTGTGTGTGTGTGTGTGTGTGTGTGTGTGTGTGTGTGACTAATTCCTGCGTTGTTGTTTTGTTTACTTCTGTGTTTCCTGGTGTGTTATTATTAGGTTTTGTATTGTTAGTTTCATATTATATAGGAACTTTTTTTAATTCATTGTTATTACCTGTGTTTTCTGAATTCCGTGTCTTAATTGTCATCCCATATCAAAAATATCCTTGCTATTGTGTATCTTGTGATTGTTAGGGCAATTTGAATATCCATTTAGTCTTTTGATGTGTGGCCATGCACAACTTATTCTTCTGAGTTCTGAGAGAAGCGTAATTTTGCTGTGTCCATTCGGTGTTCCTGCTGTTTTCTGTGAGCTTCTTGTATCGTTGGTTTAGTGAAATATAATATAATTGTTATTTAATTGTTATGTTTATCCATGTTGAAGATTTTTGGTGTTGATTTGTTAATGTTCACCTTGATGTACATGTTTTTCTCATTGCTTTTGTTATGGAATTGATCCACTGTTGCACAGGTCTGAGTTTCCTTTAGTCATAGTTGTGTTTGTTTGTATGTTGGTGTTATTTCTCTGTATTACATTACCGAATTCCCCAGTTTAGCAAGTTTGACATTTAGCGTTGGTGGTGGGGGTGTTGCTGTATGGCCCGTGTATTGATCTTGATGGTTACTGGAACATGGTCGGAGAGTGTCATTGAATCAGATTTTATTTATATTTCATGGTAGCTTTTGTTGTTTGTTAATATAATATCAGTTACAGGAGCTTGTGTGGTTAAATAAAGTCTTGAAATTAGGTCCCTGATGATTTGTTTTCCTATGGTGTGTCTGACGTTCAGGTCTCCAATGATGTAAGTTGGCGCGTTGTGTGAGGGTCTGGGAGGGGTAGATGATCTGCAAGGAGGGAGGTCGGTAGCAGCTCTACCATTTGGGCCCGTGTTTGTTGTGATTGTGGTCTGTAATTTGTATGTATCAAAGTCATCTGCAGTGGTGTGCCTTATGGTTAGAACTGATGAATAGTCGTATTGTACTACAAGAGTTGTGTCATTGAATCTTTATTGGTTCCTCATCTTCCGCGTCATCTGTGGTGTTGTGGAGAATGACATCTGGTTTGTATTGAAGGTATACATTAATAGGTGAGAATCTACTTTTTTTAGAAATGGACGTTGTGCTGTATAACTGCTATATCTTTGCATGTTGAAGACAGACGGGATATTTTTGGTGTTGTTTTGTTATTGTTCATCTAAGTGTGGTCTATGACGGTGTTTACTTATTGATATTTTGCTTTATTTTTATTTCCTTTATTATATTGGTTATCAGCAATAGTACATAGGCATCTTTCAATATTAATTTCATTGCTATTAAGGCAATTCTTGATTTCTTGTTCAATGTACAAGTCTTGTGGTACCTCCATTTCATTTTCCTTTCTCAGTATCTCCTTTCTGATTCAAGAATAATCTAGTTAAATAAAAAGAAAAATTCTTAAGAGCACTATATATTGTTTCTTTAATTGTCCTAACTTATTTGCAGCATTTCAAGGCCAATTAGAGAGAGAGAGAGAGAGAGAGAGAGAGAGAGAGAGAGAGAGAGAGAGAGAGAGAGAGCAGCAAACTAGGGCAGGAATAAAAGAGCTTTAGATGTTGCAAATGTCTTTACCTGACATGAAGACCAACAGTAACCCAAGCTATAGTCAAACAAGGCAAAAAATATAAATTAATTGTTCTGACCACAACAAAGTTTTAAGATCAAAACACTTTTGTTTAAATTTTGTCTTGAAGAAAATAACTTGAAAATTATGGTTTGTGGCCAAGAACAAGACAAAAGTGCAATGTTCTTACCTAGAGTTATTCATAAGGCCGGTATCGATATTCGAAGCTTCAGAGTTTTGAGGGAGTGCATCCAAGAGCTACACAACCACCCTCAGAATGACGACCCCATGTAAACAAAACAGCGGATACCTGGACAAGACCAACCTGTCGGCCTTGTTGGTACGGCTGACACAGAAAGTCCACGAGGAAATTCCGCAATTAAATGTCAAGTGTGAAAGTTATGTGATCAAGTGAGGTGAGGTGAGGTGAGGTGATGTGAGGTCAGATTAGGTCAGATTAGGTCAGATTAGGTCAGATTAGGTGAGGTTAGGTCAGGTTAGGTCAGGCAAGGCTAAGTTCGATTATGTAACGTTCTTATTTCATATAAAAATCAGATGAAGTTACGTTATCATATAAGATAAAGTTAGTTTAGTGTCACTCAGGCAAGATTAAATTTGGTAGGAGATTAAATACGGGAACCAGTTGCACCTTTCAGTACCACAAGAAGAACCCAACATAGCAGACAGACAAACAGACAAATAGACAGCTAAGAAAATAACAAGAATAAAATACACAAGAAAACACGCGTGGACAGCTGACATGGAGAGATACACAAGTACGAGAAGAACATGAAAAGAAACACTGGCAGGTAAGAAGAAATTAATACAAAAACAATTGTAACCAAAGACACGTGGCACGGGCGGGAATCCAGATGTGTCCAGAAGAAAGAGCGAAGCAGGATGAGGGAAAGTACAAAGGTGAAGAAGGCTGTGTTGTGGCGAGATGCTGAAAGGGAGGTGAGAATGGCAGATATTGGCTGAAAGGTAAACAAGTGGTGGTGGTGGTGGTCGTGATGGTAGTGGTGGTGGTGGTGGTGGTGGTGAAGAAACACATATACGATGCAGAGAGAGAGAGAGAGAGAGAGAGAGAGAGAGAGAGAGAGAGAGAGAGAGAGAGAGAGAGAGATGAAAAGGAGAGCAGCAATAAAAGAGCGAAGGAGAAGGAGGACGATGAAAACGAAAGGAAGAATGAAACACTTGATAAAAGTAAATAAGAGAAAGAGAAAACAGGCAAGAAATGATAAGCAAATGAGAAAGTACACATGGGACAACAATAACGAATAAAGAGAGAGAGAGAGAGAGAGAGAGAGAGAGAGAGAGAGAGAGAGAGAGAGAGAGAGAGAGAGAGAGAGAGAGAGAATGAACACACAAGTAATTAGAAAATGAAGCAGAGGAGGAGGAGGAGGAGGAGGAGGAGGAGGAGGAGGAAAAAAGTAATTAAGCAAGGAGTAATGAGTAGAGACAACATAGGCGGAAGGGGTGGAGATGAAAAACTGAAGGAAGAAGGACGAGAAAGAGTTAAAAGAGTAAAGAAGGAAATAGAAGAAAGAGGAAGAAAATGAAATAAAAAAAAGAACAAGGAAGGAGGGAGTGATGAAGGAAAAGGAGGGTTAAAGAAAATGAGAAGAAAAATCAGGAAATATTTAAATGGAAGTAAAAAAAGGAAAAGAAAGGAAAGGAAAGAAGGAAAGAGTAGAAGGGAAAGTAAGGAAGAGAAAAGAAGGAAGTAAGGTTATAATGAGACAGAGACAGGGAGGAGAGAAGAGAGAGGTAAAGGAAGTTAGAGGAAAAGAGAGAAGAGCACGTAAGAAAGGAGAGAAAGAGATAAAGAAAGAGAAACAGCAAAAATAAGGAGGCGAGATGAGAAGAGTACAGGAAAGAATGAGAGAGAGAGAGAGAGTGTGTGTGTGTGTGTGTGTGTGTGTGTGTGTGTGTGTGTTCACAGGGCAGGCATAGCGTCTGGAAGGTCATAAAGCTGAAATTAATCTAGTACACATGGGGAAGCAGCTTCATGACGCCAAGGAAACGGGTTTGCCTCACGCTACAGTCAGCCGGGAAGAACCAACGAGTGTGACTTTTCAACGGAGGCACTGGAGCAGTGTAGGAGCAAGAAGGCAAACAATTACTACTGAAGGAGGGAAAGACGGAGGAAGGAGATAAGGAAGTGACAGGTAAAGGTAACGGTGGAGGAGGAGGAGGAGGAGGAATAAAAAGTAATACAAACAGGATACAAAAGGGGGAACAAACAGCAGCAGTCCTACTGGTCCTTACTAGGCCGTTTGTGGTCTATTCAATCTAAACTAATTTTAGAGAAGAAGGATAGCAAAGGTGAAGGCTCCTCCCCACCCTCCATTCCCTCCAGTCAAAGGCTGGCAGGAGATAAGGAAAAAGCCATACAAAATAGAAAAAATTGTATGGAAATTTTGATGAGGAACGAGAAAAGAGTTATGTGTCACTACAACTAAAAGTGTCAGAAAAGAGTCGACTACCACCGCCACCCACTGCCAGTCAACTCCCCCACAATAGAAATCTATTTCTATTTAAACGAACGTTTAAGACATCGGATAATATTGGAGCTGCGGATTAGTGTCAAGATACTTGTCCAATCCATTCTTCAAGGCTGAAACTGTTTCGCAATCGACGATACTAGAGAGAAGAGAATCAAACATTAACAATGAGATTAGAAAAAAATGTTTTGCTTCATTTGATGAGAATCTTTGATCAATTATTTTGAGGCTGTTCCTGTCTTCTTGTTAAATCTGACCAGTCAACTGTAAAGTAATCTTCCACCTTCATGCTGTCGAATCCTTTGAATATTTCAAAAACTTCATTTACTAGATCTCCCCGCATTCTACGTTTAGAGAGACTAAAGAAATTAAGTTCCTTGAATCTCTCTTCATAAGGTCTGTTTGTCAGCCTAGGAATATTTTTTGTCACTCTGCGTTGAACTCTTTCCAGCTTTTCGATGTTTTTTTTTTTTTTTTGTAATAGAGTGACCAGAATTGTGCACAGTATTCAGATGGGGTCTGACGAACGAATTATAAAGTTTTAGTATTACTTTTTTGTGATTTGTTTTCAAAAAGATGAGCAATAAGGCCTACCAGTTTGTTGGTTTTCTTGACCACCTGTGAGGACTGCTCGCTGAGTATCAAGGCATTCGTTATTAGGACTTTATTTACTGCATAAAGCTATAGACCATTCATCAAATACCGAAGTTGATTATTGTTACTACTGATGTGCAATACTTTACATTTGTCAATACTGAATTCCATTCACCATTTACTGGCCCAGCTAGTTAATCGATCTAAGTCAGACTGAAGTGTTTCTCCGTCTTGAGCAGTGATAGCTTTACACGCAATTTTCATGTCATCGGCAAATTTAGATACCTTGCATGTGAGGCCATCGTCAATGTCATTTACATATCATATGAAAAGAATAGGATCAAGCACAGATCTCTGTGGCACGCCAATTTTTTTCAAGTTAGTTGAACACGAACGTTTGTTGCGGAAACCATGTTGAGAGTCATTTATTACATTATTATTATCTAAAAACTTAACAATGTTATCGCGAATGATTGCCTCCATTAGTTTACATACAACTGATGTCAAACTAATTGTTCGATAGTTGGCTGGATGTGATTCATTACCTTTTTTTATTGAATGGAGTTACATTCGCACGTTTCCAATCAGATAAAATTTTGCCAACTGTTAAAGATTTGCTAAAAAGAATTGAAAGTTGTTTACTGTTTGGTGTTTACTTTCTTTCACGATTCTCAGAGAAATCTTGTCTGTGCCAGGGGCTTTACAAACGTTCATGTTGTCAATAGCAAGCATAACATTACTTTCATTAATGGGGAAACTCTCCATTGAATTTTGATTCATATTTTCTAATGACAGGCAGTCTTCCTCAGTAAATACGGATCAGAAGAATCTGTTTAATATCGAGGTTATTTCGCTTTCATTGTTTGTATAACTACCGTTATCTTTAATAATTGGGCCAATACTGCATACAAGTGCCTTTCTGTTATTAACGTATCTATAAACTTTTGGGGGGATTTCACATACTAGCTTCTGCTATATATTCTTCAAGGTTTATTTTGCTTTGCTTTATTATTTTTTTTGGCTTTCACGACGGATACTATCAAGTTTTTATTTATCTACTTCGCTCTTAGTTGACATATAGTTGTAGGAGGCACAGTTCTTTCGAGAAAGGCTTTCTTTGATCTTCATTCCACCACTTTGGTTTATCATTCGTCGGATATCGTCTGTTTCCAAGTGAAGCGCATAATCTTATGGAGTTACTTAGTTTAGCAGTGAAGAGTTCCACGACTTATCAGTATTTGTTGCCAACAGATATTCATTCCAGTCTGTATTGCTTAAAAGTGAACGAAGTCTAGAGAAGTTCGCTTTCTGGTAGTTCAGTACCTTTTCCTTGCTATCTTTCGCTGAAGTTGCTTGAAAAAGAATACTGAATATGAAGATCCGATGATCACTTTTGCTAACTGCTTGGCCGACATTAACATCATTAACCAGATTTTCAGTTGTTAACAGAAGAAGATCTAACATATC
>NC_059302.1:9730924-9733424 GCF_017591435.1 Portunus trituberculatus | reverse complement strand
CGATACCATTGCACAAGACTACTACTCTATCTCACCCATATTCTGTCCACCTTTCTGATGCAAAAGTTTACCAGTATTCTCATGCAAGAGTTTACCAGGATTTTCAGTCATTTACCTTCCTTAACATCATTATTTAGTACTATTCCCTGACTACATTCATCTTAATATCAATTCCCACCTTCTATGCACAAGGAGGTGTGTACGCATTTGTACGGGTGTCTCTCTATTAATACTCGCAATATGCGTCCAGCAGCGAGCCAGTCTTTCAGTGCCATCACCAGCTGCTCCTTATCCCGCCACCCTTCTCTTCACCCTCTCCATAAGGGCCATCCGCCATGACCTTTATCTTATATACTCTTTCATCAAGTCTCTCCCGGTAATTCAGACGCGCAAGGGAAGGCGGACATTGAAACTGCCGCTGACTCATGCTGTCACTCATGGACTGGTCTCTGTTCTGGTGCTGAAATGTGCGGCAAATCTACTTTAATCAGATCCCAACTCATTAGGATATTTCAAGTGCAAAATCTTTTATCGTATATAATGCGTTTCATCTCCCTCACCGTGATTCAGGCAGAAAAAGATTAACTGTAATATCACTTGTTTCAATTGAAAATCCGTAACCTTTAGGTATTCACACATCATCCCCCTCCATACATTTGTTCAATCAATTAAAAGCTCAATACGGACTTGCAGACTTAGCAGATATAGATTGCCGCATTCACGCTGCATAGCTTTTCTTTTCATCTTTTCTCTCTGGATGGGAAAACAAATACTGTGAATCTTTCTCTTAATTTGTGTAACCCTTTAAAGCTCCCTATTGACTTGCATCCTCAACACGTAATATACTAGAACATTCAATCTCATAGGTTCTCTTTTCGTCTCTTCAACCTGTATGGCACAAAGAGTAATGTAAATCTATCTCAGAATGTTTCCCATTATTCAGTACCCCACCAGCACTCCGTTCTCTACTCTATCATTTTCTTATTCTTACATATAGTTATCAGATGTTATTTATTACTAATGTATCGCGAGATATAGATGCATAGATAGATGAGAGAGAGAGAGAGAGAGAGAGAGAGAGAGAGAGAGAGAGAGAGAGAGAGAGAGAGAGAGAATTTCCGTGTCACTCGAGCATTTTCAAAAAGAGGAAAATAGGAATAAGGAGGAACAACATTGCCCTTCCTTTTATTCCTACTTTCCTCCTTTTCCTTTAGCATTTTTCAGTAGGAGGATGAGGAAGAGGAGGAGGAGGAGGAGGAGGAGGAGGAGGAGGAGGAGGAGGAGCTTACACACACACACACACACACACACACACACACACACACACACACACACACACACACACACACACACACACAGACACAGACACAGACACACACACACACACACACACACACACACACACACACACACACACACACACACACACACACACACACACACACACACAAGAACGAAGATAAAAAAGGAAAAATGGTAAAGGAGATGGAAAGTATTCTCGACAGGCCAATGCAATTACCGTTGTGCTCTCTCTCTCTCTCTCTCTCTCTCTCTCTCTCTCTCTCTCTCTCTCTCTCTCTCTCTCTCTGGACCCTCGTATTCATCAAGAGTAGCAGAGTTAGGAGTGTGTGTGTGTGTGTGTGTGTGTGTGTGTGTGTGTGTGTGTGTGTGTGTGTGTGTGTGTGTGTGTGTGTGTGTGTGTGTGTGTGTGTGTGTGTTGTGTTTTGCGAGTCTTCATTAATTACTATTCAGTCGTCTCACTTCTGAATTTAAGTTATGTTTTATTGTTTGGTCTTCAATTATCTCTATTTACTTGTTTTCGTGTTATTCTTCTTATCTTCTATCTCTTCCTTCTCCTCATCTATCTCTTCTCTTCCTCTTCCTCCTTTTTCTTTTCCTTCTGTTTTTTCCTCTGTCGATTATGGTGCTTCACCGCAATTAGTTATTCATTTGGTATATTTTTTCCTTTCTCTCATCCTTGTTGTTGACGTAGTTACCGCCATGTGATGTTGGGAGAAGGAGGACAAACAGAATGTAATGCAAGACAATTACAATTTTTTTTTTTAAGGAGAGGAGAAAGAGAAGGAGGAGAAAGAAGACAAGAAGAAAGAATAAAAAGAAGAAAGAAAGAAGAAAAGGAACAAGAAAAGGAAGAACAAGAAAAAGAAGAAGAAAGACAAGAACAACACGAACAAAGAAACGAACAACAACAACAACAACAACAACAATAGCAACAGTAGCAACAGTAGAAACCATAGAAGCAATATCAACAGTACCAATCGTAGCAGCAGCAGCAGCAGCAGCAGCAGCAGCAGCATTAAAAGCAAAATAGTTAAAGCAATAAAGTCACAAAAAAAGATAAGAATATAAATAACCATGCAAAATAATACCTCTCTCTCTCTCTCTCTCTCTCTCTCTCTCTCTCTCTCTCTCTCTCTCTCTCTCTCTGGCTCATATTTTCAATCACTTCTGTTCTACACTTCCACTATTTCAAAAGGCT
>NC_059302.1:9720924-9725924 GCF_017591435.1 Portunus trituberculatus | reverse complement strand
CGGCGGTGAGAAAGAGGCTGAAGACAGTCAGTCAAAGGATGGGAGTTGATGAGACGAAACACTGAAACATTGAAACACTGAAACATTCATTGTTCCCTATACAGGTATGATAATTACAGAATAATCATTATTGTTATAGAGAGCCCATATGTAGCTAAGCTTTTTGGACAACAATGGATAAAGAAAAACGGTGAACAAATAAACAATAAATAGAAGTAGTTGATGTACATACAGAATATGAGCCAAGGAAGTAAATTTTCACATAGTAATAACAATAGTAAAAATAGTAAGGATGCTAGTGATGATAATGATAATAACAATAAAAGAGTAACTGTATTACCAGTTTACAAAAATTGAAATGGTAATCATGAGAATAATTATAATAATAATAAGAGTATAAATAAATGTAAAGATAAAGAATACGAAAAAAGACAATAATGGTAATGACATTAATAATAATAATTATAGTAATAATTACGATAATAATAATAATAATAATAATAATTATAATAATAATAATAATAATAATAATAATAATAATAATAATAATAATAATAACAATAACATTAATAACAGTAATGATAATAAACATAATAAGAAATAATCGAAACTTTTTGATAAGGTAAATGAGAAACAACATGACACCCAAAACAAATTGTCACATCACTGACACACAGCAAACATCACCAAGGATAATGTACCTTTTCAATTGTTTTTGAAAGGAGTGTGCTGTAGGCAAAGTTTTTAGATTGTGTGGGATGGATTTCCAGGTTTTGATTCCAAGACAGGACATAGAGTGTTGGAAGAGAGTTAGGTTATGTTTAGGTACATCGTGCACGTACGTGTTCATAAGTACGGGCAAGATAGTAATGTTGAGGCTGTAGGCTTTCCTTTTTTTTTTTACTTTTTGTACATATAAATGCCAATTTGTAACTTTTTTTATCTCAAAAAGTTTTAGTTTATTGGTATCTTAAAAAAAAAATAATGTATGAACAAAATAATCACTGTTAGTTATAATTACTTAGATATTCTTTCATAATCTATACAGAGGTAATAAATGTGTAGATAGATGTACAATAATGTAGGTAAGATAAGACAAAAGCATTATAAAGAGTTCTCATAATATCACAGGGTATTAAATATTTAATTTGATAAAGTAAAGACACTATTCTGGGGAGCTTTAAAATTAGATTATTATTTACATGGTGCTTAAAAGTCATTTTAGCATCATATTTTATACCAAGAAAAGGGTGTGAATCAGTTCTCTTTACGACATTGCTTTGAATGAGTAAAGATGGAAGCAGTGGTACTGGCTTTTTATTAAACAACATATAAAATGTTTCATTTAGGTTTACAGATAAACGGTTTGTACATCATTTATGAAAAATTTCTAGGTGAGAATTAGCTCTGTGTATCATATCGGTTTGATTTTCACCAGTGTTATAAGGGTGAGTCATCAACAAAGAGAATTGCCTTACAATTTGTAAATATCTGTTTAATATCATTAATATATAATAGGAACAAGATCAGACCCAAAACAATGCCTTTGGGAACGTCATGTTGGATAGGTAGAGATGTAGAAATATAATTAAGAAATTTTGTTGATTGAGTTCAATTGTGAATATTTCCTCTGATTCCATAATAATGTAATTTTCGTAATAATATATCATGTCTAACTGTATAAAAAGCTTTGGTGAAATCGATGAAAATACTTAATAGTGAATGTTTTTTTTTATCCATACTAAAGAAAATTTCCTCTGAGAATGTTGTCAGAGCATCAAAGGTGCTTAGTCAAGACGAAACTGAAATTGTCTTGGATCTGTTATATTTTTACTCTCAAGATAATGAAGGAAAATTTCTCGATTAGTTTTTAAAAATCTTAATAAATACATTTAAAATAGATATGGATCTTTCATTACCTACCTCATCTTTGGGACCTTTCTTATGAATAAGAATAACAACAGTTGCATGTTTAAAGGCTTGAAGAATTATACCATAAGCTATAGATTTATTGAAAAGATAGTCAAAAGTGTTGCTAATTGAGTTTGCGGTTTTAAACAACAGTTATAAGGAATTTGTGTATATTGTACTTTTGATTTTTAAGGGGATTAATTACATTGATTACATTTTGATCTGAAATTAATGTTACTGCCATTGAATGTGGATAATTATCTCACACGAAGCTGAGAGGGTCAGTAGAGAAAGGATGCAAGTTATGGTCTAGATTTGGTGCAATCTTTGTATAGTATTCATTGAAAGCTTCAGTAATATCTAAGGGTGCAGAGAATTTTTTGTCCTTTTAATGGATATAATTTTAGGCGCATTTTTAAAAACAGTTGGTTAATTGTTTTCCATATCTTGCGAGTGTCATTTTGAAAGGCAGTGAATTATGCCATGTAATAAGATTTTTTTCGCTTGTCTTGTAGTAGTCTTATGTTACGGTATTGTTTATATTGAGCTTCTGTGACAGCTCCAACTTTGTAGTGCTTACATAAAATACTTTTAGTCCTGATGGAGTTAAACACTGTCTGTGAAATCCAGGGATTACTAAGTTGTTGTTTTTTTTCTATTAATTCAGATTTAAGAGGAAAACAATGAATTAACTAGTTATCTATTGTATCTAGAAATTTTTGTAGTTTCCATTTAGATCTTGACCATGAAGGAGAACATTCTGATCGATTCTACTGATCATATAGATAAACCTTTCCATGTTAGTTTGATTTATAAGTCTAAATTAAGTTTTATGAAGATTTTTAGGTTTATGGAGACCAGTAACATTTAAGAAAATTGGTACACGGTCTGATATTGGGTAATGTATTATACCTGATGTCATATTGTCAGAAAATAGTAAGGATGTGGTCAAGTAGAAAAGGTTTACCAAGATTTAAACTATCTGGAAAGCGTGTTGTCTTTGAAATATGCGGAAAAAATCCTAGTTTGAAGGGTAGCAATTAAATTATTTGTTGGAACATGGGTAGGCAGGAAAGAATAATCCGAATGAAATATAAATAAACAGAAAGTCAAAACCAGCAAAAGATCAGGAATCATTAGTGAAAAAAAGAAAAAGAAAAATAAAGAAGAAAAGCACTGAAAGAAGAAAAACCTGTAAAAAAAAAATATTGAAGCAAGAACCAAACACAATCAATAAAAACATTCAAGAAAAAAAAACACATACACACCTGAAAGAGAGAGAGAGAGAGAGAGAGAGAGAGAGAGAGAGAGAGAGAGAGAGAGAGAGAGAGAGACGTGGATATCTTACAAGTCAACCTAGGCAAGGGACGGGACAACTAGGCAAGGATGGCGAGATTTAAGATGTTAAGTGAAGGGACGCTTAAGAAAATGTGAGATATCAGGGAAGGGGAGACAAGCAGGCGGTGTTAAGAAGAGCCTGGGGTGGAGAGCGTGGAAGGAAGGGGCGTCGCGCGTCTTGGCTGTGATGTTTGAGCTATTGTGAAACGCCCGCAGTCTTTCTCGCGTCCCCTCTCAAGCGTGATTAAGACACAACGAGCAGCGCCACTGGTCATTTTCGCAACGAGGGAAGGAATGACTTAAGGAACGTGCGTGCTGATGTGCTCCTCTCTCTCTCTCTCTCTCTCTCTCTCTCTCTCTCTTTACATGGCTCGGTGGTTTGTGCAGCGTGAGGGAGCTGTAGAGTAATATGTGCGTTGAAATTAGATACTCTGGTCAACTCTCTCTCTCTCTCTCTCTCTCTCTCTCTCTCTCTCTCTCCCGTGTTTATGTTATTAACTTCTTAAAAATGTAATTCTTGTCAAAAATGCGGCACTACAAGACACAAAAGTGGGTGTTGCTTTAGGCTTTCATGTGAGGAATCTGGTTCGCAATGCTATTAATGGGAAAAGTGTCTTCTTTTATTTCCCATCCCGGAGTAACAATTTGTATATCCGTATTCCGAAATAAAAAAAAGGCGTTATAGCATTCAGGAGACAAAAAACGGAGAGCAAAAAATTGTCTTCATCTATAGTCTCCACTTTTAAAACGATATAAAAGAACACGTGTTACATGATTATTTGACTTACCCGAGTAACCTCTTCAGTACCATGACGCGTTTTCATATTAATTCTAGTTATTATTTGGCGATTTTATACAGTTTCAGAAACTTACGAGGGGGACTAAAATGGTGAGTACTGCATTAATCTTCTGATCCCAATATTGTAATGTAATGTAAATAAAATCGTCTAATCGCACACAAATTTGTGGTAAAAATGCGTCCCTGTACTGAAGATTTTTTTCAAGACCACGACCTCTCAACTTCCTTCTTGGAAAAACTAACAAGCTCACAAGATAAGACGAGGTTACTGTCCTCTAAGGAAATTTATGTCACGACACAGCACTCCGTGTTTCATGGTCGAGTGCTAACTCAATAAAAACAACGTTACTATGATCTGTTTTTGTTTTTTTCAGAATGATAAAATTATAGGTTAACTGGGATGAACTCTACCAAGCGTATAGAAGACACTTGGTAAAGAATTTTCTTTTATATTTAATTAAGTTTCTAGACAGTACATAATTCAAAAAGGTTCGCAAAAAAGACATAGCGAGTTGGGAAATGTTTATAACTAATCGTTAGGGGAAAAATACTAAAATAAAAAGATAATCAACTTAACGATTTTTTTTCTTTCTTTGCCTTATGAAATGAATTACTAACCAGAAAGTTTTAAATTCAATGATAAAATCATATTATCTTAATGGTCTTTTGGACGAATTTTTCCTTCTCATTTGTCACAAAAAGGTCAAAAGTATTTCTTTCATAATAGTAATAATATATATATATATATATATATATATATATATATAAATTTTTTTGTAATAAGTAAAACAAGAACAAAAGCACATGATACTTACACTTATACATGCTATATTCAACACACACACACACACACACACACACACACACACACACACACACACACACACACACACACACACACACACACACACACACACACACACACACACACACACACACACACACACACACA
>NC_059302.1:9710924-9715924 GCF_017591435.1 Portunus trituberculatus | reverse complement strand
AATGGTTGACAAGGCCCTCTCCAAACACAGCCCGTCACAGGTCGAGAGTAGTAGTAGTGACCGTTCACTCTGGGCTATCTGTGCGTGTATGCAGTGTAGTGTAGTATGTATGTAAACACAGTGTGGAGTCAAAAAGGTGGTGCGGCAGCCTTGCCTGGCGCTTTCAAGAGAGGCAGCAGTCAATCAGGCCCCAGCTCCGTACAACCACTGTAAAAGTGCACTTCCCTTTAAAGGGCGCCGCACACTGTATGGTTACCCCTGCAGCGGTGACCCTGGTACCTTAAATCCCGATGATGGTCACCTACTGTCAGGGCTCTTGACTATCCACAGCCCTTCACAGATCGAGAGTAAAAGTAGTGACCGTTCACTCCGGGCTATCTGTGTCATGTATGGAGGGTGAGTAATTCAAACTAACGGACAATTTAAACCACGATCAGAGGCCCGGGAGATAAAAGAAAAAGCGCAAGTTATTCGGAAATGAATAGCGACAACCGGGGATTAGATTCAAAGTATTTATCGAGGCGAACTTTGAACGTTTCGATAGTACCTGAGTTGACAACATTTGATGGCAGACCATTCCATATATTAACTATGCGATTAAAGAAAAAGTGTTTGGCTTCATTTGTTACAAACCTACAATTTTAAAACCATTGCTTCTGGTGACATTTGACTGGTCGAATGATACGTATTTTTGAATATTCAAATTTGCGAACCCATTAAAAATTTTGAAAAGCATGATAAGGTCGCCTCTTACTCTCCGCTTCTCAAGAGAAAATAAATTTAATCACTTTAAGCGTTCCTCGTAGGATTTGTTCCGTAGCCTTGGGATCACTTTTGTTAATCTGCGCTGTATTTTTTTCTAATTTCTCGATATCTTTTTTGTAATACGGTGACCAAAACTGAACATTGTAAGAAACAGAGAAGGAGGAGGAGGAGGAGGAGGAAAAGGAACAGGAGGAGGAGAAGGAGATACAAACACAAGAAACAACCTTCATAACGTACACAATTATATACTCGGAGTGTGTGTGTGTGTGTGTGTGTGTGTGTGTGTGTGTGTGTGTGTGTGTGTGTGTGTGTGTGTGTGTGTACATTTTTGCCCTTGCATGTGCGTGACAATAATGAGTGTGCGTCTTTCATCACCTTACTGAAGAAGCAGGAAATACGTACATGAGAGAGAGAGAGAGAGAGAGAGAGAGAGAGAGAGAGAGAGAGACTAGTAATCAACAACTATAACGATAAAACGAAGACAACTATAAAGATAAAACTATAAAGACAAAACCAAAACACAAAGGAATAGATAAACAAAGAAAAAAAACATGTTCATGGTTGTGTAAACATATTTGGTACATTATTATTATCTCTCTCTCTCTCTCTCTCTCTCTCTCTCTCTCTCTCTCTCTCTCTCTCTCTCTCTCTCTCTCTCTTTCTCTCTATCTATCTATCTATCTATCTATCTGTCTATCCCTCTATCTTTCTATCTATCTATCTATTTATTTATCTTTGTAACGACGTAATATAGGGAAGAGTTTACAGAGAGAGAGAGAGAGAGAGAGAGAGAGAGAGAGAGAGAGAGAGAGAGAGAGAGAGAGACAGAGAGAGAGAGAGCCAATATGAGTGGAAAGAGAGGACCAATAAATAAAGCCACAAACAAGTTTCGCAGACAAGCCAATGAAACATGTCCCGTTCTCTCTCTCTCTCTCTCTCTCTCTCTCTCTCTCTCTCTCTCTCTCTCTCTCCCCTTTACGTTTACACCGCCTGAGTTATTAGGTACAAACAAAACAAGAAAAACAAAAGGAAAAATTATAGAAAATACTCAGATAAACAGGAATGAAAAAAAAGTAAGAAATAAATCAATGAAAATAAAGAAATAAGAAAATAAATTAGGTGAGAACTAAGAAAAAAAAAACTATAGATTCATGAAAAATATATATATCAAAATAAGGAAAACAGTAAAAAAAAAAAGACGTGAAAACACAAAAATTATAATAAAAAAACAAGTAAAAATCTGAAAGAAAAAACAGAAAACATGAAGGAAAACTGTGAAGGACGAGGAAAAAAAACGAAAACATGAAAAATATAAAAAAAAATTCAAACGCTGAAATAAAAAAAACTGAATAAAAATAAAAATAAAAAAAAAAGGAAACTGCTGGAAAGAAAAGCAACATGAAGGAAGTTTGGGAATAAAGAAAAGGGAATAAAAGACAGACCGAAAAGAGAAACAGTAAAGAGAAAACACAAGGAAGATATAATGAGAGAAGATCAATAGAGAAAGAGAAAGTAAAGAGTAGAAACAATGATAAAAAGTAAATAATAATAATAATAATAATAATAATAATAATAATAATAATAATAATAATAATAATAATAATAATGATTTTCTGTTTTATTATATATTTGTTTGTTTGTGTCGTAATGAGTCACTTGATGTATTTATTCATTACTTTTCTTTTATTTTTCTTTGCTCTGTGATACTTCAAAGGAATAATGATGAGGCGAAGAAGAAGAAGAAGAAGAAGAAGAAGAAGAAGAAGAAGAAGAAGAAGAAGGAAGAAGAAGAAGGAAAAGAAGAAGAAGAAGAAGAAGAAGAAGAAGAAGAAGAAGAAGAAGAAGAAGACGAAGGAAAAGGCGAAGGAAAAGACGAAGAAGAAGAAGAAGAAGGAAGAAGAAGAAGAAGAAGAAGAAGAAGAAGAAGAAGACAAAAACGAAGATGAAGACGAAGACGAACAACAACAACAACAACAACAGAAATAAGAACAAGAACCAGAAGAAGAAAAGAATAAGGGAGATAGGAAGACGAGAAAAACGAAGGAAAAGAAATTAAAATAACAAGACAATAATGATAATAAAAAGGAGGAGGACAAGAAGTAAAAAGAAAAAGAAGAAAAGAAAATGAAAGAAAATGAATGGAAAAAGAAGACGATGATGAGAGAAGGACAACTATCAAGATAATGACGCAATTGAGGAAGAAGAAAAATAGGAGACCCAAGAGAACAAAGGCAGACCGAGAGGGAAGGAAGTAAAAGGAGAATCTAATATCAACAGCACAGCCTGGAGGAACAAAGGATATGAAGAAAGATAAGATGCCAAGAACACGACCACATGAGAGAAGACAGGAAGGAAATTATTTACGACTCACATGAAAACCAGCAAAACATGATGATAAGGATAATAAAAGAATGATAATAATAATAATAATAATAATAATAATAATAATAATAATAATAATAATAATAATAATGAAAATAATAATACTAACAATGGTATTGCTATCATGTTTTATCAAAAGTATGTTTTTTTTATTCAAAAGTTACTAAAAGTGTATTCAAAGATGAACACATATATGATTAATTATTTCATATATATCTTATTCATTTGTTTAACAGCGGTCTCTTTCAAAAGTTCAGGGAATATAAGGAAAAACTTCTAGTTAACTTTTTTTTTCCTTTTCAGTAAGAGCAAGCTTCATTATCAGTACATTCCTTTCTTCACTTAATAAAACTCTAATCAAAGATGAACACTTGTTTAGTTATTCCTTTTATATATTTTTTATTCATATCCTTAGCGGCGGTATCTCTCTGAAGTGTAAGGAATACCTACCAAAGCTTTTAGTTCACTCTCAAAAATACGCAGGGATTTGTTTTTTTTCTGGTTTACGTCATGTTTCCCTCGTCTGGCATGGAGGGACGGCGCGTCCTAATGAAGGACTTTGATTTTGAAATTGGTGAACCGTTAGTCCCTCTGAATACCCTTCCTACCCTCCCACCGATGCCAGGATTCCAACCCGAGCGCCGCAGGAGCTATCGCCTCCGTAAGCATACACACTACACAGTCCCATTCTAATACGGATAACTATACATGTTTCATCTCATGATTACCTTGAGATATGAATAACTTTAATTTTTCATAACTTATTCTAACAATAAAGTAAATTAACGTAAAATTAAACTTAACCTTAACAAACGAACTTGATCTCAATTTACACAACTTTCCTTAACTAATCAAAACCAACCTGAACCTAACTTAACTAATCTGACCTACACTGACTTAACCTAACCAACAAAACAAACCTCAATTTAAAAATACTCAACACAATCCAATCCACCTTCAACCACTCCAATATAACCCAACCCATACAAAACAAATCCAACACATCCCACACCAAGCACCTCACACAAAGCACCGTCAAGCAGCACAGAGCCACATGACCCGCCCCAGAGCAGGCTGCAGCAGAAGGGCGAGTCATCAATTAGGTGCGTTGCTCTGAGGGAAAGAAGGAGTGTACAGAGCGTTCGGTGTGTTCGGTAGGGGGAGTCTGGAGCACAGAACACACATCAATTAAATCCAGTGCCTTGTAGCACAAAGAAATAGGAACGGAGGAGGAAGAGGAGGAGGAGGACTAAAACTATATCAGGAACAAGAACGAGGACAAGAACAAAGTCACATAACAAAACAAGCAACACACAATATATATTATCAACAGTACATAACGAAACAAAGAAAACAAAACAGTGCAGTATCAAACAATAAGGAAATACAATAGACACACGGAGACTGAGATAGACAGACAGACAGACAGACAGACAGGTAAGAAAGACAAAACACACTTGGAAAAAGAGTTACAGGTGAAAGACATTATTACTGCAAGTGTGTGTGTGTGTGTGTGTGTGTGTGTGTGTGTGTGTGTGTGTGTGTGTGTGTGTGTGTGTGTGTGTGTGTGTGTGTGTGTGTGTGTGTGTGTGTGTGTGTGTGTGTGTGTGTGTGTGCGTGTACCACCATCACTACCACCACCACCACAACCATTACCACCACCACCACCATCCCCACCACCTCCTCCTTCTCCTATTCCTCCTCCTCCTCCTTCTACTCCTCCTCCTCCTCCTTCTCCTCCTCCTCCTCCTCCTCCTCCTCCTCCTCCTCGTCATCCTCTTCTTCCTCCTCTGCGCTCATTTCGCGTGCAGCTTACCATCTTCATGAGTCAGTAAATTAAAAGGTGCAGCAAA
>NC_059302.1:9678424-9705924 GCF_017591435.1 Portunus trituberculatus | reverse complement strand
GCGGTTCACTACACGAGCAAGTTACTCAATAGTGGGTTCATTAGAAAAGCAAGTTACTTTATACCAGAACCTCAAAACCCGGTAATACGCGGCGACGGAGCGCCATATCCAAGTGTGTATGATCAGAAAATGGTTGGAAGCCACTGCACAAGAACTAATGACCTTAAACTACGCTTATGTAGAACCTGACACGCGCAAAAAACTGCTAATTTCACGAAATCGAGACTGGCATCAACTATCATGAGAAATAAGAAATCTCACATCCTGCAACACTTTCAACCACCACCTGAAACCAAAACTCTTGCAAGCATTCTGATTTCTCTTCGTTTATCAAATATTGCTGCCAACTATCGCCAATATTTGAAGGGACATTATTTGTATTAGAAATACCGCTTTTCATTTATCATTATTTAAGCATTTATTTATTTGCAAAATAATGATTATCGTATCATAATGATTTTAATTATGATAATAATAATGATCATTACAATAATAACAGTAATAATAACAATAATAATAATAATGATAATAATAATAGTAATAACAATAATAATAACAATAATTATAATAATAATAATAATAATAATAATAATAATAATAATAATAATAATAATAATAATAATAATAATGATAATGATAATAATAATAATAATAATAATAATAATAATAATAATAATAATATTATATTATTATTATTATTATTATTATTATTATTATTATTATCATCATCATTATTATTATCATTATCGTTATCAGGTATTATTATCATTACACGTAGTGATCTCCCGCCACCAAGAGCTCGCCCACATGTGCTACTCAGGGTGGTATGAGTGCATGTGATGCCTGCGTGAGGCAACGAGCTGAGGGACCAGGGCTTCAAGGCAGCCAGACTTACGGTCACTCGGAGGCAAGGTGCTGCATTTCGCCTTCGTCTTCATGGAAGGTTCACACCTCCTGCAAGGAGGCCCAGGTCATGTCCTGCGACAGGTGCGCAGTGAAGACCTGTTATTGCAGTGGGCGCGGCAAAGCTCTCATGCCTGCTCTTGGACGGAGGAGGCAGATCAAACCCCACAACAGCAGCCTCCAGACAAAGTTCAAGCTTACCAGCTGACGACAAATAAAGATGCAGTTGTCTAAAAGGACCATAATAACACCAAGAGAGGCCATAATAACACCACTAAAGGCAAGAAAGCCAACAAGTGGCTTCAAGAACAAAGCACAACAGCTCCGCGGCACAACACTTCAGCTTCCAGCTTTGTGGCACATCCCGTACCAGATGAAGTCACTACAGCCTTTCACACGTCCGACAAGTTCGCTTTCTCTTCCTTTCTCTCTGGCGGTGCCTTCCCCACAGTCGGGTTTCCCCTCCCTTTCCTTTTTTTTTCCCTCCTCTTCCCTCTATTCCCGGCGGGCCCTCGCCACCGTCTTCTTCTCTTTCCTTTACTATCCCCCTGACGGGTCATCCGCGCCCTTCAACCCCTCTATCTTTTCCCCTTTCCCTATCTCTTCCCGTGCCAGACGTTTCCCACAAGCCATCAGTCACCTTCGGCGTGCCACCACCACCGGATCTAACAAAATAAGATATGCTGGAGACAGCCTTGGATCTCGCCCTGATTGCTTGCGTGCCACAACACTTCTGAACCCATAGCTTCACCCTCCCTTCCTGACACATTGCTACGGGAGGCCATAAGGCTTCGAGCACTAGCACCACACACCAGCATTGGAACCTTCAGCAGGTAACCATGCACGTGCAGCCGGCTGAACCATCTAGATAGTAAGACATTAATAGTAATTCACTGTTTGATCTGCTGCAGTCTCTGACGAGACAGCCAGACGTTACCCTACGGAATGAGCTCAGAGCTCATTATTTCCGATCTTGGGATAGGTCTGAGACCAGGCACACACCACACACCGGGACAACAAGGTCACAACTCCTCGATTTACATCCCGTACCTACTCACTGCTAGGTGAACAGGGCTACACGTCAAAGGAGACACACCCAAATATCTCCACCCGGCCGGGGAATCGAACGAATAGGGCGCTACCATGCCTGATACCATACGACCCACGCACGGCAGGCAAAAGTTGTCACCGCCACGAGTTAGACACAAAAGCCCCACATCACACACACACACACACACACACACACACACACACACACACACACACACACACACACACACACACACACACACACACACCGCGTAGTGTAGTGGTTAGCACACTCGGCTCACAATCGAGAGGTTCCGGGTTCGAGTCCCGGAAAGCGGCGAGGCAAATGGGCAAGCCTCTTAATGTGTAGCCCCTGTTCACCTAGGTACGGGATGTAACTCGAGAGGTTGTGGCCTCTATTCTCGGTGTGTGGAGTGTGGTGTGGTCTCAGTCCTACCGAAGATCGGTCTATGATCTCTGAGCTCGCTCCGTAATGGGGAAGACTGGCTGGGTGACCAGCAGACAACCGAGATGAATTACACACACACACACACAGCGCCACATCCACCCTCTTCTCTATACTCCTCTCTGGCCTTCTCTGTGCCCCTCGGTCCCCGAACCAAACCTTTCTCTTCCTGACTTTCCTTCACTCCTTTCTACCATCCTCCTGCCCTCCCCAGCATCCCTATGGAGCCAGGGAGCGGTGCCACTCTTTCTTCCCTTCCTTTCCTCTCCCTATCCCCAGCCGCGGGGCTTGAGGCGTGATCAGCAACCTTACCTCCACTGGTTCCTGCCTGCCACAGCAAGGATTCACTATCCCTCACCTTCCTACCAGGCGTTTCCAAACACGTCGCCACGTGAACTCGTTGTCGTAAAGCCAGAAAGAATCAATCAATGTTTACACCTATACTTGATTACGTATTGTAATCATGGTATCAACTCCTCATCTCTCTCTCTCTCTCTCTCTCTCTCTCTCTCTCTCTCTCTCTCTCTCTCTCTCTCTCTCTCTCTCTCTCTCTCTCTCTCTCTCTCTCTCTCTCTCTCTCTCTCTCTCTCTCTCTCTCTTTTTATTTATACAATGATGTGATAATTGGTATGGTAGAGGCGCATTATATTAGCATGGTGAATGCATGAAAGTATTTTATAGGTTAAAGGTATTGTTTTGAGCTCTACCTATCTTAAAACCTAACTTTTATAAATACTTAAAAATAATAAACACTATATACATATTTTGTAATGCATAATGATATTTGTTAGTGTCACTGTCATATGATTGAAAGTGTCACTGTCACTCACTAGACATGATGGAAAGTGTCACTGTCACTCACTACATATATGATTAAAAGCGTCACTCTCTCTCTCTCTCTCTCTCTCTCTCTCTCTCTCTCTCTCTCTCTCTCTCTCTCTCTCTCTCTCTCTCTCTCTCTCTCTCTCTCTCTCTCTCTCGTTGGTGGGCATCTTGTAAGGATGTTTTCACGGTTCTGGATAGGTTTAACACAAATTACGTATCTTCCATTAGAAACTCAAGAGAACCAGAAAATAATCTCACACAGACAATACCATGAGAGAACAAGACATTCTAGAGTAATTTATCCATGGTAGTAAAGTGGTAGTAAAGCTCCTGCTAAAGACGTTCATACATGCAAATACACTTTCGAGCTAACTTTATATAATTCCTCTCTCCTACAGCACAGTGAGGGAAAGGAGGAGAGGAGAAGGAAGGAAAACAAGACACCCACTTCGTTCTTCATGATTTCAATCTTGATTATGCAACAGTGGTGGTGGTGACGGTGGTGGTGACACAAGGTAAAATAGGACAGTTGTAAAATATATATATGTATATATATATATATATATATATATATATATATATATATATATATATATATATATATATATATATATATATATATATATATATATATATATGTGTGTGTGTGTGTGTGTGTGTGTGTGTGTGTGTGTGTGTGTGTGTGTGTGTGTGTGTGTGTGTGTGTGTGTGTGTGTGTGTGTGTGTGTGTGTGTGTGTGTGTGTGTGTGTGTGTGTTGAATATTATATAGTTGTGTGTTTTTTATTCAGTACGATCGTCTGCAGGTCACCCAGCCAACCTTTCCCCTTCGGAAAGAAGTCAGTGCTCATACTGACTGAGACCACACCACAGATAGATAGATAGATAGATAGATAGATAGATTTACTGACCACAGTTTAACATAATACATTACAATCAAATCATATAGTCCATTCAATTACAAAAATTTAATATGACAAAATGTGTAAATAATATGTAGTCGATTACAAATAAACGAGGTTAAACAGACAACTAAAAGACTCCTACAAAGAACGTTTAAAAAATCTACAAAACCAAAATGATAAAATACTTAAAATTAGAATATCTCCATTCCAAAACATTAATCAAAATAAGGAAACTCATGTAAACCCTATAAAAAAAAAAGGTCACTCAAAATAATAACTAGAAAAAAACAAGTAAAAACCTCAGGAAAAACAGAATAATATGGCAACAAAGACTATAGCAAAACATTGTTATTGCACCTATCTCAGTCATAGACACACAAATCTTATGAATTATTTCGCAAATTTACTAATATCACTACTAATTCCACTATTCAAGTGTCTCTCTCTCTCTCTCTCTCTCTCTCTCTCTCTCTCTCTCTCTCTCTCTCTCTCTCTCTCTCTCTCTCTCTCTCTCTCTCTCTCTCTCTCTCTCTCTCTCTCTCTCTCTCTCTCTCTCTCTCTCTCTCTCTCTCTCTCTCTCTCTTTCTCTAATTATATTCCGTACCTATTTACTGTTATGTGAACAGGGGCTACACATTAAGAGACTCGCCAATTTTTCTTGTCCCACCCGGGACTATAACCCAGGCCCTTCCGGTTGTGATCCGAGTGTTTTAAGTAGTGTGTGTGTGTGTGTGTGTGTGTGTGTGTGTGTGTGTGTGTGTGTGTGTGTGTGTGTGTGTGTGTGTGTGTGTGTGTGTGTGTTGAATCTTACAGTTGTGTGCTTGTGTCTGTGTTGTGTGTGTGTGTGTGTGTGTGTGTGTGTGTGTGTGTGTGTGTGTGTGTGTGTGTGTGTGTGTGTGTTGAATCTTACACTGTGTGTGTGTGTGTGTGTGTGTGTGTGTGTGTGTGTGTGTGTGTGTGTGTGTGTGTGTGTGTGTGAGAGAGAGAGAGAGAGAGAGAGAGAGAGAGAGAGAGAGAGAGAGAGAGAGAGAGAGAGAGAGAGAGAGAGAGAGAGAAAGAGAGAGACAGAGAGAGAGACTTGGATAGTGGAATTAGCAGTGATATTTTATAGTAAATTTGCAGACGACACGAAGATATGTAGATTGATTAGGTCAGATTCGGATGCCATGACCCTGCAGGCAGATTTGGATGATAGGATAAAAGAAGGCACATCTAAATGGCAAATGCAGTTCAACATTAACAAGTATAGGGCACTGAGCGTAGGTAGAGACAATCCACACAATAGGTACACCATAGGAGGCACTAAAAAGTTTAAAGTATAAAAAAGATTTAGGAGTTATAGTAAGCTCCGATCTAGGTCAAAGGAAGCAATGTATTGAGGCCAGAAATAAGGCAAATAGGGTACTAGGATTCTTTATTAGGAGTGTTAAAAACAGAATTCCCGAAGTAATACTAAAATTATACTTGGCGCTGGTCAGGCCACATCTTGACTATGTGGTACAATTCTGGTCCCCACATTATAGGAAGGATATAGCTCTGTTGGAGTCAGTGCAAACGAGGATGACTAAAAAGATACAGGGATGAAGGATATTCCCTATGAAGAGAGACTGAAGAAACTCAAACTGCATTCCTTAAAGATGCATTCCTTAGAAAGAAGATTAAGAGGAGACCTGATAGAAGTATTTAAGTGGTATAAGGGTTAAGGTTTAAGTGGTATAAGGGGATATGAGCGAAGTTCTTAGGATCAGTAGCGGGGAAAGAACCAGGAATAATGGGTTTAAGCTTGAAAAATTCAACTTTCGGAAAGAAATGGGAAGAAACTGGTTTTCAAACACTGTGGTTGATGAGTGGAACGGTCTCAGTGGTCATGTAGTTAGGGCTGAGTCAATAAGAAGCATCAAAATAAAACTAGAAAAATTTATGGATGGGGATAATAGATGGAATTAGGTAAGAGAGAGAGAGAGAGAGAGAGAGAGAGAGAGAGAGAGAGAGAGAGAGAGAAGCGCAGTGTGCAATTAGGAAATTTAGCGAACAGGGGCGTGTGACCAGAAGGGAAGGAGGAAACTTTCTTAACTTGTGTGCCTCCAGGTAAAGGAGGAGGAGGAGGAGGAGGAGGAGGAGGAGGAGAAGGAAGGTAATGTCGAGCTGGTTTAGTATCTGTGGAGGAAGAAAGGAAGTTCTAGTATGAGAGAGAGAGAGAGAGAGAGAGAGAGAGAGAGAGAGAGAGAGAGAGAGAGAGAGAGAGAGATTTGATTGATTGATTTATTGACAAACTCATACACAAAATTGATATTATACACTTGTAACTTACAAATATTTGTCCAATTTTTTTTTCTACCAGTTATATTACATAAACAAACTCTTTTGAATATTATCACGGTCCTTATTTATATAAATGTAACACTTCATGTATATATTCGCATAATTTGCGTTCCGTTCCACCAGAGCCCATTAAGTTATAAAAACTGGAAAAATCTAACATATACTTCTGTCTCAATTGTCCAGAAAGTGTACAATGCAACAACACATGTGCTTCACTTTGAATGACATTGTCTGGACATGAACACAGTCTGAGTTCTTTTGGTATTGCATTCCTTCTCCTAGTTTCAATTTTTAGATTATGTGACATCAAACGCAATCTACTGAAGGATTGGCGTTTATAATCAGGGATAAAATCTTTACAAGTATAAACTGAATGGACCAAAAGCTCTGGGTTAAGTTCTGTTCTATATGACACATATTTTGAGGCCGTGAGGGTTTCTCCTGAATCCGCTGAGCTATCTGGACGAGTGGTCTTACATCTGCATTATACCGCAGTGTTTGCATTAAGAATTTGTAACCTGGAGTGTTGGCTGCTTCACATAATCTAAATACAATATCAAATGGTTCCTCCATGTCTGGTATCCTCAAGCATTTCTCTAAGAACTTACGCCTCCTGTTTGCTATAACTTCCTGTGCTGGTAAAATGCCTGACTCAATCATGCAAAGATCAGGACTGGTGAACTTTCTTACTCCTAGCAAACACTTGATAGCTCTATTGTACAAAGCAATGATTTTCCTTGGATGTGTCATAAACCATGTCTCCGAACTATACAACAAAGAAGCTGTCACTACTGCATCAAATACTTTGCGTTTATATACATAAGGCATGTTGGTATTTGCCGCACAAAATATTGCAAACTTATTTAGTTGTGTTTCCCCTGAAGTTTCGTGGAGACTTAACACAGTGTTGGCTTTCGCATCATCCGTGAACCACGCTCCCAAATACAGATACTTAAGTGTATAGTCAATCTTTAACTCCTCCATCTGTAAGCAATGTCTATCCTCAACCGTACCACAAATTACCATAAATTTTGTTTTCTTTTCATTTAGCACCATTCCATATTCACGACAATACTCCAATACCACATTCAATTTCCTAAGGCACATCTCCCTTGACGTGGCTAGTAACACCATATCATCCATAAGTAGCAATGTATGTAGATCTCCAAGGAAACCATCCTCACCCACTCTCCTCTTAAGCATTCTAACAAGCTGGTCAATGTACACGGTAAAAAGCAAACAACTAGACGGGGCCCCCTGACGCACTCCCGCTGTGGCTTCTATGGTTGCAGAGCGCAGCACACCTCTGGTGCATGCGTACATCTTCTGTAAGGCACTCAACATTACTTTACCACAGCCAAGCGACCTTAAAACTTGAATCAGTTTTCCCTGTGGAACCCTATCATACGCTTTGCTTAAATCAATAAAAAGAACATACAATTTACATTTCTTAACATTCGCAAAGTCGTATAATAATCTTAGAGTCATAATCTGGTCAATACAGCTGCGTCCCTGTTGGGCGCCAGCTTGGCATTTGTCAATATTAACCCATAACTTTAGCCTCTTCAAGAGCAACATATCATATAATTTTGTTAAAGTGTTCATAATAGAAATCTCCCTGTAGTTGCCACAATCTAACCTTTGAACAGAACAAAAAACTTATTATAACACCATGAAACAGGATAACATACATTCATAAAAATTACATTAAACAAATGTAAAAGAACAAAAACCAGTTGACAGGCAAAGCCCTGACGAGACCCGAACATAAACCCACAAAACTCTTATTAGTATTTACATCCTTTAAAACAACATCCAATTCCTGTGGTGTAAAAGGATCATCTAGGACTGGCACAGTAATAACAAGTTCATCAGTCTGTGAGTCATTCTGTGTTTGTTGTTCCGGGTTTAGTAAGTTCTCAAAGTGAGCTCTGAACCATTCATCTTCTGGCTGCAAGTGTTCTTTCACTCCCACAGTTCCTGACCAACCAATAGCTTTCCAAATAGTTTTTGAGTAGTCTTTCCCAGCGCGGCTGTGCGACGTCCCACATCACACGTTGCTCTTCGCGTTTCCTACACTGCCGGGCCACTCTATCTATCACATCACAGCCTGTCACCAAGACATCCATAATGTTTTGTTCGCCAACACCGTCAGGCTGTGGGGGACTAATATTTTCTAGAGTATCTCTGAATTGGTTAATTTCGATCGTATCGTATCTTGGGCTTCTACGCATAGCATCGTGTTCACTGTGCCTGCGATAGTACGATTCTCCCAAGCTTCGAGACCGTTCGAGCAGAGAGAGAAATTACAGAACTCTCACTCTCTCTCTCTCTCTCTCTCTCTCTCTCTCTCTCTCTCTCTCTCTCGGGGGCTAAAATTATCATTCAGGAACTAACTTGGTCAGCAAAGTTGAGCTGCACGAGACGCATTAATATCAGTATCCAACATGGAATGACAGTAGTAGTAGTAGTAGTAGTAGTAGTAGTAGTAGTAGTAGTAGTAGTAGTACTACTACTACTACTACTACTACTACTACTACTACTACTACTACTACTAATAATAATAATAATAATAATAATAATAATAATAATAATAATAATAATAATAAGAAGAAGAAGAAGAAGAAGAAGATAGCAAGGTTGAAGAAAAAGAAGATAGCAAGGTTGACGAAGAAGAACAAGAACAAGTACAAGAAGAACAAGAACAAGAACAAGAAGAACAAGAACAAGAACAAAACAAAAACAAGAATAAGAACAAGAAGAACAAGAACAAGAACAAGAACAAGAACAAGAACAAGAAGAAAAAGAAGATAATGATGATGATGATGATAACAATAACAATAATAATGATAATAATAGGAATAATAATATCAATATTAACAACAACAACAACAACAACAACAACAAAAACAACGAAAAATGTCGATAATCATGAAGGGGAAAAAAAAAATCATGAAGACAAAAGAAAAATGTTTAGAAAAAAGGGAACCAGAAAAGATAGAAAGGAAAAGAGAAAGTGAAAAAGCGAGGCGAGGGAAAAATGACTCTATTACAGACATCAATGAGAACCATAAAACAACAATCGAATCCAGATCAGAGAGAGAGAGAGAGAGAGAGAGAGAGAGAGAGAGAGACGTGTACGAATAGTGATTGTAGGAAGATGAAAGTAACGATATAAAAACAAAGCTGAAAAAAAGAGTAGAAAGAAAGAAAAGGAAAGAAACAGAAAAGAAAGAGAGAAGAAAACACGAGAATAAAGTAAATGAATATAAGAGAAAGGGAAAGTAAAGAAATAAAGGAAGAAAAAGAAAGAAAAGAAAGAATTAAAGAAAAAGAAAGAAAATAAAGGTTCTATAAAGGAAAGAGACAAATAAGTAAAAATAAACACATGAAGAGAGGAAAAAAAAAAAAACGTGGAAATAGAAAATTGAAGAAAGTAAATGGAAAGAAGATGAAGGAAAAAAGCAAACCGAACAATAGAAAAGTGAATATTGATGCAAAGAAAACGAAAAGAATGAAGAAAAGAAGGAAAGGAGGAAAGCAGGAGGAAGGATGGAAGAAAGAAAGAAAAGACTGGATCATCGTAATTCTTTTATATAATTCGTAACTTATAATACTCTTGAAAGTTAAAAATCTCTCTCTCTCTCTCTCTCTCTCTCTCTCTCTCTCTCTCTCTCTCTCTCCACCGGTAATCGCTCTCCAGCACAGGGATTCAAGAGACTAATCCCTGCCCATCGATTTCTACAACAGGACCATTTGTAGCCAGCCCGCCACCTGCTTTATTCACCCCTCCCCCCTCCGTCTATGCCCCCCTCAGCACCTACCATGACACCATTCCACCATTTCCCCCCCCACCTCCTACCTGTCCAAGCCACCGTGCACAAGTGATCACAAAGGAAGAACAAACGTTAGACACCTCACCAGATCTGACGCAGGTTTCAGATTTGGTGTTTTAGTTTTGTAAATATGCTTTTTCTCTCCTCTCTCTCTCTCTCTCTCTCTCTCTCTCTCTCTCTCTCTCTCTCTCTCTCTCTCTCTCTCTACGAAGGTTTTAAAGGCTTTAGTGGAAGTCATAGGGTGCTTTTCATTTTTTTATTATTATTATTTTTAGCATCTTTATGATTTCCGTGATTGGTTAGAGATGAATTTAGGTTACGAGTGGTTTCTGAAGTTTTGTTGTCTCTCTCTCTCTCTCTCTCTCTCTCTCTCTCTCTCTCTCTCTTTTAAATCTCAAAAGGCTGTAGTGGAAGCCAATACATTAAAAAGGGAGGCAAGATAAAAATACAGAAACATGAAGAAGGAAAGAAAATGGAAAGGCAAAAACACAAAAAAAAAATATAGTAAAAGAGGAAGAAAAAAAAAACAGCAGACCACGGTGAAGTAAGTAAAAATAAAGAAAAGAAAGAGGGAAGAAATTAGGAGAGAAAGTAAAGAAGGAAATTTGCCTAATTTTCTTTTAAAGCTCCCTAATGATCCGCCACTATAAAACCTCTCAAAACACTGTATTAAGCTTGAAGAGACTGCGCTGTGAAAGACCTGGGGTGAGTGACATAGGGCAGTTAAGACTAGGGTTGCCGGAATCTTTAGTTTAAATACTCTGGACTCTGTGTCTGCTTCTGTATTTCCATCTTCCTATGACCTGAACTCATTTAAGAGGGAGGTTTCAAGACATTTATCTCATTCTTTTGTCTAACTCTCTTGGACCTGCTCGGGTACTGGCATTTAAGTGGGTCTTATTTCCTACGACCTAATCTCATTTAAGAGGAAGGTTTCAAGACATCTATCTCATTCTTTTGGCTAACTCTCTTGGACTTGCTCGGGAACTGGCATTTAAGTGGGTCTTTTTTTATTCGTTTGTGTTGCCCTTGGTCAGATTTCCTTCTTACAATGAAAAAAAAACCTGGCCTTATATTCACACCAAAGTCTTTAATTGTTTGTAAGACAGATTGCATATGTTATAGATATAATCTTGTAGCTTCTAGAAATTTTACTGATTACAAGTTTGATATTATTCTGACATTGCTAACTGATTCCCTCCTTCCCTCACTCCCTCACTCACTGGCTTTATACTCACGCCAAACCATAGGTACATGACACAGATTTACTTGTACAGGTGTAACCCCGTAGCTTATGATTGCTGGTTACTTGGTTACTATTGACATTGCTAACTGATTCCCTCCTTCCTTCACTCCCTCACTCACTGGCTCTATACTCACGCCAAACCATAGGTATATGACACAGATTTACTTGTACAGGTGTAACCCCGTAGCTTATGATTGCTGGTTACTTGGTTACTATTGACATTGCTAACTGATTCCCTTCCACCCTCACGTAGGCTCACTGTATTGATCCTTATGCCAAAACCATAGTTATTTATACATGATACAGGTTTATTTTTACCGGTGTAACTTTTTAGCTTGTTATTATTAATGGTTACATCGTTACTATTATTATGACATTGCTAACTGATTCTCTCCCTCCGTCTCTACCTCACGTAGACTCACTGGCTTTATACTCACGCCAAAACCATAGATATTTACATGATAGAGATTAACTTGTACGTGTATAAATTCGTAGCTTGCTTAGTTACTATCATTTTGTCATTCCTGATTCCCTTCCCAGCTGTATGTTCATGCCAAAACCTATAGTTATTTTTACTATACAAAATGACTTGTACAGGAGTAGCTTCTTAGCTTACCTGTGGTCATTAGTTACATGGTTACAGCTCTTCTCAACTCGTTAACTGGTTGCCTCCCTTCCTTTCCCTCCCGTGGCCTCGTTATAAATGCTATCTCGTTGCATAAATCCATTTACAGATTTTGCTTTTACTTTTCTTTTGCTGATTGCACCTCTTAGTTCCTCTACTGATTCAAGAGTTATAAAAAAAACAATGATAAGATTTCCTTCTCTTTCACACGTAATCTTAGGGAATATTATGTTACTAATGTTTTTTCCTTCTTCCTCTTTTCTTTTTCTTATTATTCTCATTTACGTTTCTTTATTTTCTTTCTTTCTTTCTTATTATCATTATCACTATCATCATCAACATTATCACCACACAAGCTACTAAACTGAAGATAATAAACAACATGTCCCTCAAACACTATCACCAAACGAACTTTCCTGATTTTCTCTGAGGTTTTCGGAGACGCCAAGATAAACAAACACACCACTGATAAAAATTCACTTTATTATTTCAAAGGCAATGAAATAAAATTGAATAGCAAGAAGGAATCCAACAGAGGTAAGTTCAAGTCATAGGGAGGAAAGGAAACAAAATCAATAGGAGAGTTTCCGAGCTGACCAGAGAAAGGGATGGTAGAGTGAAGCATTTACAGGAGGAGGAGGAGGAGGAGGAGGAGGAGGAAAAGGAGGAGAAGGAGAAAGTGGAGGAAGAGGAGGAGAAAGAGGAGAAAGAGGAGGAGAAAGAGGAGGAGGCGGAGAGGAAGGAAAGGAGTTGGGAAGTTCAGAAGGGCAATATCCTTGGGATTATGGAACTACTTCTACTACTAATACTACTACTATTACTGCTACTACTACTACTACAATTACTACTATTATCACTACTACTATTACTATTATGACTACTAATATTACTACTACTACTACTACTACTATGACTACTACTATTACTACTATATTAATACAACAACAACAACAACAACACTACCACTACTACTACTACTACCACCACTACCACCACTACTACCACAACCACCACTACCACCACCACCACCACCAACCACCACCACCACCATTACCACCACTACTACTGCACCACCACCACCACCACCACCACCACCACCACCACCACTAACCACTGCTACCACCACCACCACCACCACCACCACCACTGCACCACCACCACCACCACCACCACCACCACCACCACCACCACCACCACCACCACCACCACCACCACCACCACCACCACCACCACCACCACCACCACCACCACCACCACCACCACCACCACCACCACCAATGCTCTCCACCACTGCACCACCACCACCACCACCACCACCACCACCACCACCACCACCACCACCACCACCACCACCACCACCACCACCACCACCACCACCACCACCACCACCACCACCACCACCACCACCACCACCACCACCACCACCACCACCACCACCACCACCACCTGCACCACCACCACCACCACCACCACCACCACCACCACCACCACCACCACCACCACCACCACCACCACCACCACCACCACCACCACACCACTACCACCACTACTACTACCACTACCACTACCACTACTACTACTACTACTACTACTACTACTACTACTACTACTACTACTACTACTACTACTACTACTACTACTACTACTACTTACAAAGGTTAGAGTTTCTTATTCTACTTCTTTCATAGTTGTAATCCTTAGAGAAAGTATCCTCGTTTCCTCCTCCTCCTCCTCCTCCACCTCCTCCTCCTCTTCCTTCTCCTCCTCTTCCTCCTCCTCTCCTCCTCCTCCTCCTTCTCCTCCTCTTACTTCTATTCCTCCTCCTCGTCGTCCTCCTCTGCTAAGTCAGGAGTGAAATAGTAACCAAGTCCACGCCCTTCCCCATGGGTCTCTCTCTCTCTCTCTCTCTCTCTCTCTCTCTCTCTCTCTCTCTGTCTCCCTTGTATGTGTTTAAAGTTAAATGCAAGAGCTTCTCTCTCTCTCTCTCTCTCTCTCTCTCTCTCTCTCTCTCTGGTGGAGATATGTGTGGTTCTCTTTTCCTTTTCTAATTCTGCTCCTCCCTTTCTCCTGTCACTCTTTACCTCTCTCCCTAGTCTCCCGCTCTCCCTCTCTCCCTCTCACTCTCCCAGCCAGGTCTCTAAGGGTCAGAGTTACCAAGTTATGCTCCCTTTTTCTTTCCCACTAGCAGCTCCCTTCCCTTCCTCCTCGCGCTTTGTATGGGGAGGTTCAAGGGAGTTTTATACATGTTACTCGCTCTCTTGCTCATTTGTTTTCTCTCTCTCTCTCTCTCTCTCTCTCTCTCTCTCTCTCTCTCTCTCTCTCTGGTTATACACACACACACACACACACACACACACACACACACACACATAAACACACAAACACACACACATAAACACACACACAAGTAGATAGATAGATTGATAGAGATAGAGATAGAGAGAGAGAGAGAGAGAGAGAGAGAGAGAGAGAGAGAGAGAGAGAGAGAGAGAGAGAGAGAGAGAATGTGAAACTGTACATCAACTTCTGTATCTCTATGCTTCCCTGTACATTAATTAACAAAACACCTACGCAGAGACAGTTATCAATTCATTCATTTATTCTTATTTTTTTCATTATACTAATTCATTCATTCATTTTTCTTCATTACATTCATTCATTCACTCATTTATTCCTATTTTTCATTACATTAATTCATTTGTTCCTTATTCATTCGTTCATTCCACTAAGTTAAAAGAAAAATTCAATTCCACACCATATCACATTCCTAGAGATTAGGGCTTTTGATATTCTCTCTCTCTCTCTCTCTCTCTCTCTCTCTCTCTCTCTCTCTCTCTCTCTCTCTCTCTCTCTCTGCCTTTTTCATTTCCGCCTAATCAGTCTGGCAAAGATACGTATAATCTTATTACATGAAATTCTTGCTCTGAAATAATATCAAAGATTAGCCCTTTTTTTTTTTTCTTTTCCCTTAACGGGCATACACAGTGAGTGCTTGGTGGTGGTGGTGGTGGTGGTGGTGGTGGTGGTATAGCAGTGAAGGAAGCTACAAGAATAACTACAAAATAAATGCCTCAATTGTACCCTCATAACAATACACATTCGCCTCTCTTTCCATGTCTCTCTTCTCGTCCAGACCCATCCAGATAGTACAGAAGCGCGTGTGATGCAGGTGGCGAACGTACGTGAATGCTATGTTCTGTTTCGTAATTGTCTCTCTCTCTCTCTCTCTCTCTCTCTCTCTCTCTCTCTCTCTCTCTCTCTTTCCACGCTGCAGGATGGGATAAATATTTTTCCAACCAGCGTTTCCTTTTTGAAGCAGACACACTTCTTTCATACTGCACTCTCTCTCTCTCTCTCTCTCTCTCTCTCTCTCTCTCTCTCTCTCACGGTTTCTTTTTCGTTTTCCATTCGCAAATATTCTTGCACTCTATTCCAGTTTGTGCAGACTCTTTCTCTCTCTCTCTCTCTCTCTCTCTCTCTCTCTCTCTCTCTCTCTCTCTCTCTCTCTCTCTCTCTGTGTGTGTGTGTGTGTGTGTGTGTGTGTGTGTGTGTGTGTGTGTGTGTTCTATCTATGGTTTCTCAACCTTTAGACATTTTTTTCAATCTAAACACAGGAATCGAAAACTAAAAAAAAAAAAAAAGATGAAAAAACAAATAAGATTGTGTTTCCAGAGAGAGAGAGAGAGAGAGAGAGAGAGAGAGAGAGAGAGAGAGAGAGAGAGAGAGAGAGAGAGAGAGAGAGAGAGAGAGAGAATAAAACAGGATAAAATGCCACTGTCATTTCTCTTTCATTCTTTCAGGATATTTCTCCTTTACGACTCAAACAATGGAAAAAACGAGAGAGAGAGAGAGAGAGAGAGAGAGAGAGAGAGAGAGAGAGAGAGAGTGGGGTAAATTTTTATATTCTGCATATCAAGGGATTAGAATGAAGTATGTAAAGCTAGTTTAGGTTAGGTAATGTTAGGTTTGGTCAGGTAAGCTCAAAATAAATAAAACATCATTTGGTAATCTTCATTTGCGTTGGTATCCTCATGTGTATGTACCTTCATATTTATTGTAATAACCAAAAATTGTGAATCGGTATTTTGCTCTGTTGTGATCATTATGTTCCTGGAGGTTTCTAGCAACGACTTATAGAGAAATATCAGCTTGGCGTCTTTCGGTGCCTTGATAACCATGAAAGAGTACGTTGTTCCCCTACACGTGCCTCCTTGACATCAGCTTTCCTATTGACAAATTATGCCAAATGAAAAGGAAGGTACGGCCGTGGAAGAAAAATACCAAGGAGCTGGAGGTAGAAAAAGCAGCACATAAAGAACCTGGGACAACTCCCCTACCCACGCTATATCTGATTACCCAACACCTCAACAAACCAAACAAGAAATCAGCACCTCGTCTGAATAGAGTCACCGTTCAATAGGAAGGACACATCTTGAGGAGCGTACTTGCCTCTAAAAAAAGCAGAAGTTTGAGGAACATAATAGCTCAGACTGTGATGCAGGAGGATTTTAAAGTTTATATGTCGTACAGGAAAATTTACTTCACTTATTTACCCCTTATTTTTTCAATCAATTTCAATTATTCTTTTTGTGTGTGTGTGAAGGTGTTCTTTTTAATTCATAGGAATCAAATAAATTATTTATTGATCACCATCTTTTTATGATTTTTCTTGCACATATTTTTTCTCAGCACGCAAAAGAAAATCATAATTAATACAAAATGGATTTTCATTCAAATTGTTTTCTATCAGTTGTTACCATGATCCTTGTCTTTTATTTCATACATAAAAGAATCCCATGCTGCAATCTGGCTAAGAAAAATAAGAACCAATTAATGACTAACTAATGCAATTAAACATATTTAGTAAAAAGTAAGCGAGTGAATGAAATTATTTTTTGTGGAAACTGTTTCTATTGAAAATACAAATCATAGATAAGTTCACCAGAAACATTGAAAGAAAATAAAATTGCGTTTAGGAGTAACCACCTGTTGTCCTCCTTTAAGTAAGGCGAGGTGAGGTGAGGTTAGGTTAGGTTAGGTTAGGTTACGTTAGGTTACGTTAGTCAAGCAAGGTAAGGTTAGGTTAGGTTAGGTTATACTAGATAAGTTCAGGTTAGGTAAGATTAGACTATTTTTTTTTACGTAGGGAAGAGGGCCAGCCAAGGGCAAAAAAAAAAAAAGAAAGTTAAAAAAGGCCCACTTGAGTGCTGGCTCTCTAAAAAGTGCAAAAAGTGCCAAAACCGTCAGCCAGAATTAGGGGAGCAAATGCCTCGATACCTCCCTCTTAAAAGAAGACAAGTTGTAGGAATTCGGAAATACAGATGCAGGGAGGGAGTTCCAGAGTTTACCAGTGAAAGGGATGAATGATTGAGAGTACTGGTTAACTCTTGCATTAGAGAGTTGGACAGAATAGGGATGAGAGGAAGAAGAAAGCCTTGTGCAGCGAGGCCACAGCAGAAGGGGAGGCATCCAGTTAGCAAGATCAGTAGAACAGTTACCATGAAAATAGCGATAAAAGATAGAAAGGGATGCAACATTTCGGCGGTGAGAAAGAGACTGAAGACAGTTAGTGAGAGGAGGGAAGTTGATGAGACGAAGAGCTTTCGATTCCACCCTATCAAGCAAAGCTGTGTGACTGGAACCCCCCCAAACATGCGAAGAGTACTCCATACAGGGACGGATAAGGCCCTTATACAGAGTAAGCAGTTGGAGGGGCGAGAAAAACTGTCGGAGACGCCTCAGAACACCTAACTTCATAGAAGCTGTTTTAGCAAGAGATGAGATGTGAAGTTTCCAGTTAAGATTATGAGCAAAGGACAGACCGAGGATATTCATTGTGGAAGAGGGAGACAGTTGAGTGTCATTGAAGAAGAGGGGATAGTTGTCTGGAAGGTTGTGTCGAGTTGATAGATGGAGGAATTGAGTTTTTGAAGCATTAAACACTACTAGATTTTCTCTGCCCCAATCGGAAATCTTAGAAAGATCGGAAGTCAGGCGTTCCGTGGCGTCCCCGCGTGATCTGTTGACTTCCTAAAGGGTTGGACGTCTCTGAAAGTACGTGGAAAGATGTAGGGTGGTGTCATCAGCGTAAGAGTGGATAGTGCAAGAAGTTTGGTTAAGAAGGTCATTAATGAATAATAGAAAGAGAGTGGGTGACAGGACAGAACCCTGAGGAACACAACTATTAATAGGTTTAGGAGAAGAACAGTAGCCGTCTACCACAGCAGCAATAGAGCGGTCGGAAAGGAAACTTGAGATAAGACTAAGTTAGGGTAAGTATGTTTAGGTTAGGTTAGATTAGATTAGGTTTGGTTAGATAAGGAAGGTAAGTGTGGGTTAGGCTAGATTCGGTTATATTAGGTTTATGATACGTTAGGTTAGGTTAGGTTAATTTATAATACATTTGATAAGATAAATTCAAAACTATAATCTTATTCCCTGTCTATGAAGTCAATCCTCTCTTCCTCATCTCCCCATTTCTCTCTCCTTTCCCTACTATTTTTTCTCGTTCATTCTTCTGCCCCTTCCATTGTCCCATCTCTTTTCCTTACTATTCCTGTCATTTCTCGCCACTCCACCCATATTCATTCTATACACTATTCACGCTGCCCTCCCTTTTTTATTCCCATTTCTTCTTCCCCATTTTTCCTGATTCCCAGCCCCTCATTCACTCTTCCCATACGCCTATCACATTTTTCTCATCTTACTCTCGTCACAGTTCTTATTTTCTCTCCCCATATTTTCTCTCTCCAAAGTGTCTCTCTCTCTCTCTCTCTCTCTCTCTCTCTCTCTCTCTCTCTCTCTCTCTCTCTCTCTCTCTCTCTCTCTCTCTCTCTCTCTCTCTCACTCTCTGATACAATTTCTTTTCATTTCCAAATATTCCTTTCACTCTATTCCAATTTGAACAACTCCACTCTCACTCACACACACACACACACACACACACACACACACACACACACACACACACACACACACACAGTCTATCTCTCTCTCTCTCTCTCTCTCTCTCTCTCTCTCTCTCTCTCTCTCTCTCTCTCTCTCTCTCATTTTCCTCGCAACGCTACTAAAGGAAATTACATGTAGACTTGCCTGAATTTTACGTGCACGTGCGCGCACACACACACACACACACACACACACACACACACACACACACACACACACACACACACACACACACACACACACAAAAGAGCAATAACACCAATATGAACGGTTATGATAAACAGTGTTATAATGCCAGAAAGCAATACCACAAAGCTAAGAACAAGCACAATAAACAAAAAAATCCTGTCACGTATAGTATTATGAGAGAGAAAAGTAAAAACTACAAAAAGAAATAACAAGGGTGAAAAATAAAGAAAATTCCATTGTTGTGAAAAAACTGAGAGAAAACAAAAGCAAAGATCCAAAATCATACTGGCAAATATTAAAAGGTGAACAAGGAGGAAACAAGGAGAGTGAACTTAATCTTGAGATATTTTACGACCACTTTAAAGCATTATTAACTATTGATAACGAGGAAATGACACCATTGACTATGAAATTAACCAAGAGAGGAATGTGCCCATATTGAACAACCCTATTACGTCTGAAGAGATAAAACATGCATCAATAAGTTGGAAAATAACAAATCACCAGGTTCTGACAATATCATCAATGAATATATTAAAAGTACTCAAGACCTATTATCCCCTCTTTATGTTAAGATGTTTAATAAAATATTGGATGAAGGAGTCTTCCCAATGGAGTGGACCATTGGAGTAATAATACCATTATACAAAAACAAGGGAGACGTCAGAGACGCAAATAACTACCGGGAATTACCTTGTTAAGCTGTATGGGAAAGTTATTTACATCCATCTTGAACAATCGTTTGAATCAGTATTCTGAAGCGAACCACATCATCAATGAAACACAGGCAGGATTTAGACAAGGATATTCAACCCTGGATCATATGTATTTGCTCAAATGTATTATTGATTTGTTTAAATGGAAAAAGAAAAATTATTTTGCTTGTTCGTAGATTATAAGAAGGCGTTTGATATGGTGTGGAGGGAAGCATTATGGTTTAAGCTGGTTAGAGATAATGTTAATGGTAAATTGTTACATGTTGTTAAGAGTATGTATAAAAATGTTAGATCTTGTGTGATGGTGAATCAAAATTGTCGGACACATTTTCGTGTAATATGGGGGTAAGGCAGGAGAAAATTTGTCACCATTGTTATTTGCTTTTTATATTAATGACTTGCAGGACAAACTTCTTGAACTTAATTGTAAATATTTAGATTTTGATAACGAATTTCTTAATATCTATTTGAAATTATTTGTGCTAATGTACGCAGATGATACAGTATTGCTATGTGATAGTGAAGTGAATATGAAACAGGCGCTAACATCTTTGCATAATTATTGTCTAGATTGGAAGTTAAAGGTTAACTGTGACAAAACCAAAATTGTTGTATTTAGTAGAGGACAGGTACAAACAAGTAATTATAATTTTCAATTAGGGAGTGAGACTATTCAGGTTGTTAACGAGTACAAATATTTGGGTGTCTTGTTTAACCACAATGGTAGATTCAGGAAAGGGGAGTTGGCTCTTAAGGAACAGGCAACCAGGGCTCTGTATTCCATCATTGGTACTTCACGTAAATATGACTTGCCAGTTGATATTCAAATAGAACTGTTTAAAACGATGGTTGTACCTGTACTTACATATGGCTGTGAAATATGGGGTGATTGTACTATAAGGAAATAGAATTACTACATATGAAGTTTTTGAAGCACGTTTTGTATGTACATAGATACACCAGCACAGACATGGTATACGGTGAACTAGGGGTTTACCCTCTTGATATAACTATTAAGTGTAAGATGATAAGTTATTGGTCTAGGTTAGTGACGGGAAAGAACACTAAATTAAGTTATATAATGTATAATTGCTTATTACAGTTATATACGAGCGGTCTGTATTTGTCACCATGGATAGAATACATCAAAAATATTTGTATAGAGTGTGGAATGTCATGGGTGTGGATGGCGCAGACAGTTAGTAACCCTAAATGGTTCAGAAAAGCGATTGAACAAAAATTAAAAGACTTATGGATAAACAAGTGGTACGAAAACATATCAAATAAAGGTATTTGTAATACTTACAAATTATATAAAGAAATTTATGGAATTGAAGAATACCTGCTTAAACTTAATAAAAATAATCGTATAAGTTTGTCAAAGCTTCGCACGGAAATAATAAATTACCAATCATTGTTGGTAGATATAATCAAACAGACAGAGAGGTGCGTTATTGTACTAAATGTAATAATGAATTGATAGGGGATGAATACCATGCTTTGTTGATTTGTCAAAATCAAGAAATTCTTCAATTGAGAAATAGATACATACCCGAATATTATAGATTGCAACCAAATAATTTTAAATTTGTCAAGCTGATGCAAAGTGGTAATGTAAACTTGTTAATAAATCTGGCACAGTTTATTAATGCATTGTTGCGAATGTTTAGGTGATACATAAGATTATGTACATATTGAGGGGCTGTGCTCCATACTTTGTAAAAAAGTCTGAGCAATAAATATATTTCTTTCTTCTTTCTTTCTTCACACGACCATTTGCAACATTCATTTATTTATCTTTAGCAGGCAGAAAATATCATTACATTAGATTACACAATATTTTCCATTTTTCTTTTCTCTCTCTCTCTCTCTCTCTCTCTCTCTCTCTCTCTCTCTCTCTCTCTCTCTCTCTCTCTCTCTCTCTCTCTCTCTCTCTCTCTCTCTCTCTCTCTCTCAAACTCTTAGGGATGAAAGTTTTCTTCTAAGTTTTCTTCTTTTTCAATTTCTTCGATTTTTTTTCCCCTATAAAAGTAAGGCTAATTTTACCTCGCTTTCCTCCTCCTCTTCCTCTCTTCCTCCATCCTCTTATCCTTTCCTTCCTTTCCCTGTTTCTTCCTCGGAACTTTCCCTTCCTTTTCCTTCCCTCACCATTCCCTGCATTTCTTCCCACTTCCATCCACTCCTTTCTCTCGATCTCTCCCACTCACCCTCTCTGATCTCCTGCTTCCTTCCTCCTTTTCTCCCTCTTTCATTCACATCTTCATCTCTCCCTTCCCTTCACCACATCCCACTTTTACTTCTTCTCTATCCTTATCTCTCCCTTTTTCCTTTCTTTTCTTCTAAACAGGATGGAAAATGCAATAATCAAATACAATACAATACAGAATACACTACATACACACAAGCTCCTTCCATGTGTTATGTATAAAAGGGAAAGAATATTTATCATTCTAATGGTGCCCTCGGGGAAACAGTACATGTATATTGTGATTTGTGAGGCCTCGCTGTATATTACGTATGGAGGAGGTGTAAGGTGTTCATCCTATATTTAAAAGCGGGAAGCTTTAGATGGGGGAAAAAAAATTAAAGGGAAGGTTTTGAGAGACATATAAATATAATGCAAGCTTCTCTTAGTTATTTAAAGGAGGGAGTGTTAAGAGAGGAGAATTAAATTATGTATATATACATGTGGCGTAGTGGATAAGGTGGTGAGCGTGGGATCAGGCAGACGTCCACGCGTAGGTTCGAATCCCACTACATACCACTTTGAAGCTATGCCATTTGTTGAGTGGTTTAAAGTTACCTACATGTCACCATGACACCTAAGTTCTAGGTGGTTACATCCAAGATGCACTTGGGTGGTGATATGGGCCCTAATATGGGTACCACTATAAATAAAATAGACTAATTTATTCTAATTTAATTTGAGGAGTATTAGGATTTTATAGATGCATTAAAGGCTCTAGATCACTGTAATGATATTCATTTTGCATAAAAATGTACAGTAAATGAAATAAAGCATTTTTTTTGTGGCCGAAATGTCACGTAACCTGTGGACGCTCTGTGATTGGCCGTGACGTAGAAGGCTGGCTAGTAAACAAACAGCTAGTAAAGCCCGTGTATTTCATTCCCCCCTGCCTCGTAAGTCGCCACAGTCATGTCCCAAGAAAAAAGACCGTATTATGTTTGCTTTGTGTCTCATTGCACGAACACCACCATCAAGACACCAGAGAAAAGGTTCTTGACTGTGCCCAGGAACAAGAAAATACGGAAACAGTGGTGGATTTCTGCTCGACGAGACTTCCCTATGAAAGAACATGCGTGCTACTGTTGTGAAGATCTTTTTGATGTAAGTATTGACTGAAGTTAGTATAAGGTAGTGAGCGTGAATAACTAACCTGCAAATATTGTGGAGCTTTAGTGCTTTGGATGAACCGATTTAGCTGTGGGAATAATATACCACTAAGTTAGAATGGGTACTAAGTAGAAAACACACCAGTACATTTTGACCACAGTAGGCTAACTCGGGAGAGCTGGTTAGTATAGTATATTACAGTAAGTTACTTTGCCCCAGGTGAGTCAGGTAAGCCCCCTGTATTCTGTCCAGGTTTGTTACTGGTAGTTTTCCATGTCCAGACAAGGTTAGGTTAAGTAAAGTATGTCTGATAATGATTGTGCAACCGAATGAAAGTGGGGAAAGATGGAATGTGAAAGAAGAAGAATATAGCTAAAGTTAATATTTTCCTTTTCAGGTTGAGAACGATGTTGCCAACTACCTGTATATGAAGATGGTGGGAGGGAAAGTATACCTCAAGGAAGGTGTTGTTCCTCACATATTTGAGTGTCAGGGAAGGCAAAAGACAGAAAATCAGAACCGTAAGGTTGCGGCAAGGAAAAGGAAAATCCTAGAAATACTGCAAGACAAAGAAAACATTTCTGGTAAGTACATATATTAAACTGAATAATATGCTTATGTGAAACACTAATTAAATCTCGTAGTTATTTAAGGATTTATTTATTTATTTAATTTTTTTTATCATTTTCAGAAAACTCTGCTCAGCTTACAGTAAGTCCAGAAGATGAGATAGTAGGAACCAGCCAGTCTGAGTCTCCTGTGAAGGACATTGGTATCCAGGTAAGGTTATTCTATAATTTAAGTTTAAGAAATTGGTATTCTTTTCATATATCGCAAGAAAATTTATCCATGTTAGAAGAGGAAGAAAGGGGTTGGCTGGGGACCAAAGAGATGCCAAAATGCGTACAACATTGGAGGCAATATTGCACAGTACTATACTCCTTATAGAGGTGTTTTACAATGAGGGTCTTGAACCCTGGCGTAGCAACATGCTGTACTACTATATGTATTATCATTTATAAATTATCATTATTTTATTGCAGGTACTGATTCCTAGGAGATCAGTGGCTTTACAGACCAGCATTATACCACGGAAGGCTGATGTAGGCTGCAATACGGACAACGCTCCACAACAAAATAACTCTCCATCGTCTGCTGCTGCTTCCCTTTCAAGTGATGAAGACCAAGACTGCTGAAGACTACAACTCCAAGAAGGAACTCTAGTACATGCAGGCGCTGGACAAAGTGTAAGACTCGCGTGTGTGTGTCCTGTGGGTGTTGGTTGGGTCCGGAAAGGGAGGAGGTTGAGAGCTCTCTCATGCCATCCATAAGTGAGGTAAGTGAAGAAGAGGGAAAAAGTTTGTCACTCATCGTTACTAGAGACTATATTAGAAATAACCCAATGCGTTACACTGGATTAGATAAAGAACACCTGGACATTGTAAATTTACTGGGCAACAAAATTTGTTATCGTGAAAGGGAGCAGCTAATGACAAAAAGTGATGTTGTGTCATTGGTGTTAATGAGGATCCGCACAACTATCCCCAGTAACATTATTGCTGATAATTATGTTTGGGATATCTGTAGGTATGGTAAGCAGGATACTATCACGTCACATACCAATAGTGGCTAGTTGTTTACAAGGTCTCATTTACTGGCCTCCTTGAGAGATGATAAGAAAAAGACTTCCACATGCATTCGAAGCTTACTACCATAATGTTGAATCAATTATTGATTGTTTTGAGATTGAAATTGAAAAACCATCCGTAAAAACATTCTTAGAAACCAGCATCAATTAAACTAATAAAACATGAAAGTGACAATGTGAGTATCAGAATTAATCCTCATATACACTATGCGCTATGTTGCATGGTGATGAGGCATGATTGGTGAATGTATCCTTGCACACTAGAAAGCGAAGCCGCAGCGGACGTCAAAGTTGCAAGGCTCGCGGATTTTCCACCCAAATGGGCTGTTTTCCAACGAATTGGGCGGTAAAATTTTGGTTTCCACGGATTAGCGTGCAGTTTATTGGAGTGTTTTGGGTAGGACTGTGTAACACAGGTAGATCTAAAACACTTCAAACATTTAATTATGTTTGTCAAAGAAAACATATATTTATCTCCTACAATTATTGATACGACAAATACTCCTTCATAAGCTGAGGCTTTTTGGTCAAGAGGCATTAACATTTGAAAAAAGACTAGAAAAAAAATTATATATATATATATATATATATATATATATATATATATATATATATATATATATATATATATATATATATATATAAGAAATAAAATAGTAATAAAAAAGGAAGAGGAAAAAGTACCTAAAAGACATTATGAAATTAATAAAGCATAATGAATAGTTAATTAGTACATCAATGCATTGAAAAATGGAAATATACAAAAGAAGAAGGAAAAGAAATAAGAAAATTAATCAGTATACAAGAAAAACAAAACAAAGCTCAATAACAAACTGAGAAGAAGAAATAAGAGAAATAATAAGATTACTGAACTACAGTAGCACTGCTGCAAATATAACACGCACACGTGCAGGTGATTGTACACACATACAGACTTACAATGCATACATTAACCAATATACATACACTATTCGTACATGATATATACATCTATCTTATATAAGTGACGGTGCATCTATGAACAATATTGCCAAGGATTGATGAAACGAAAGTGCAAATGAATAAACGTTAAACACATATTGTAACTTAGTAAACATTTGGTGGCTATTTAAAAAAAAAGTACAAAAAATGTATGTGTACAACTTAATCTGAACAAATAGTCAAAGGAAGGATGGATACGGAAGTAGATTTGAGCTTCGGTGAATATTTTAGGGGAATGAGTGAGTCTCTTGCAGCTTCCATCATTATCTTTTGTTTCTTGTGTTTCTTATTTTTGTTCACTCTTTTTATTGCCTTTTGCCCTTGTGATTTTTCTATTATTTTGTAATGAGTGAGATGGTGATGGTGGTGGTTGCTGAAGAACCATGACTGAAAGTGGTGTTGTTCTCTGGTTTGTTTCCTCTGTTCAAAATGAAGAAATCTTGTTGATCAAAATGAAGAAATCTTGTTGATCTATCACTAGAATCATAAAAGCACTCTTAGAAATCCGCGTCACTTCCCCTAGAGCTTTTTGAAATTAATAAGCTGCGTGTTACAATTAAATACAACACGATTTTTTAATCTAGTAAAATGAATTAGTTTTTCTTTTTTTTATTATTTTGTGAGACTGCAATAGTGGTGGTAGCTGAAGAACCGTGACTGAAAGTGATGTTGAGTTTTCCACCTGACAAGGATGGGAGAAGATGAGAAATGAGTATATCTGGTTCACGCTGCCTGCCAGGGAAACGAGACGGCAGTGGCTTATACAAACAGTGGATTCTTTCTTTTTTTTAGCCAAAGAAATTAAAAGACGGGAGAAAGATGTGGAAGTGCAGACAGTAGGAAGTGAAGTAGGGACATACGAAACCGGTCAAGAGAGATCGATGGCTGGAAAACTCAGTAATCATCCTGCAAATGTAGTCAACAGGGAATTATGGAAAAGGATGATGGGTGGATGTGAGTTATGTCCATTCCATACAGAGACTCACGTGTGGTGGCCCTGACTGGTTCTTATACTATCTTATCCTATGTTTCTGTGTTCTTATATCCAAAGTAAAAGAAGAAAGGAAAGGACAAACGATAAAAAAAGACAATAAACAGTAACAAAAAATATATACAAAAGAGACCAAGAAACTACAGCCATGCAAAGCGAACTAGGAAAGGGATAACCATTGATAGCGAGCGAAAAAACTAAAATTTAACTCACAGAAACAAATATCTCACATCACTTTTTGTTTTCATCCCTCGCTTTACCGGCGAAAAGCTTGTACTAGTTGGTTAAAAAAAAAAGCGGTAGATGCACCAGTGAGGAAGGGAGAGAGAGAGAGAGAGAGAGAGAGAGAGAGAGAGAGAGAGAGAGAGAGAGAGAGAGAGAGAGAGAGAGAGAGAGAGAGAGAGAGAGAGAGAGAGAGAGAGAGAGAGAATATGCATGGAAGGGACAGGAGGAAGAAATGCGGGTGATGGGAGTGACACAGGACGAAATGGACAGAACACAAGGAGTGAATCCATAG
>NC_059302.1:9670924-9673424 GCF_017591435.1 Portunus trituberculatus | reverse complement strand
CTCTTACTGCTCTCTCTCTCTCTCTCTCTCTCTCTCTCTCCATTAATATCAGTCCAAATAGCTCTTTTCGCATTAAGAACTCCCTAGAGAGAGAGAGAGAGAGAGAGAGAGAGAGAGAGAGAGAGAGAGAGAGAGAGAGTAGAGAGGGCGGAGGGGTGTTTTGTCTGCAAGATTGTCACTGCATGATTGCGAAAAGGAAGAGGAAATGAGAAAGGAGACGAATGAGATGGAGAAGCGAACCGAGAAAGAAAGGATAGAGATTGATGGCAGAGAAAAAGAGAGAGAGAGAGAGAGAGAGAGAGAGAGAGAGAGAGAGAGAGAGAGAGAGAGAGAGAGAGAGAGAGAGAGAGAGAGAATGAATGCTTTTATCTGCACTTACAATTTAATATGATAATAATAATAATAATGATAGTCATAATGATAATAATGATAATAATAATAATAATAATAATAATAATAATAATAATAATAATAATAATAATAATGATAATAATAATAATAATTATAATCATAATAAAAATAATAATAGTAATAATAGTAATAATGATAACAACATTCAAACGATAATAATGATAATAATAAGATAATAATACATTATAATAATAAAAGAAATACATAACGATAATAATAATAATAATAATGATAATAATAATAACAATAATAGTAATAATAATAATAACAATAATAAAAACATAAAACAAGATGGAAGAAGAAGAAGAAAAAGAAGAAGAGAAAGAAAAGAAAAGAAGAAGAAGAAGAAGAAAAAAAGAAGAAAAAGAAGAGGAAGAAGAAAAAACAACAACAACAACAAAGACAGCAACAAGAAAACAAGAAAAAGAAAAGAAACAAAAACGACAAGAAACAAAACAAACACTCACATAAAGAAATCACCTTCCCACACCATCACTAAAACAACAACAACAACAACAACAACAACAACAACAACAACAACAACAACAACAACAACAACAGACAACACTTAACAGGAGGAAAAGAGCCTGCTTGATTTCAACACGACACAACACAACACAACACGACCCAGCTCTTGTATATAACATGAGACTTGCAGCGCTAAATACAATGCAATCCCTCCTCAACTGAGTGCCAAGGGTTTGTACGAGGCAATCTCTTCTCTTATTACGACTTGATATACTGCCAAGTGTTCGCCTCTTATTATATTGAGTGTACTTGTGTTCGGTGGAAGAGTGTGTGTGTGTGTGTGTGTGTGTGTGTGTGTGTGTGTGTGTGTGTGTGTGTGTGTGTGTGTGTGTGTGTGTGTGTGTGTGTGTGTGTGTGTGTGTGTGTGTGTGTGTGTGTGTGTGTGTTGTGTGTTTGTTTGATCTGCTGTGTGTGTGTGTGTGTGTGTGTGTGTGTGTAAGTATAGTTTATTGCCATTTTTAAGGAATACAGGCAGATTTACAATCAATAAACATATCTGGTATGGTCTGTTGAGTCGAAACTCCTAAGACAAACGGTTTTAATAAAGAAAAAAAAAATTATATGCAGTGAGAACAGAAAAATAGTTTTATGTAATATCTAACCTAGTTAGGGAGTAATCCTATTTCATTGTAAAGTTAACTTGCATAAAATGTGGTGTCACCAAGGTAGAAACCTAACTAATACATTCTATAATCTGATTGTGACACCATATATACAAGCATTCAATAAAAAATAGGAGAAGAAAAGAAAAAAGTAATAATAAACGGATACACAACACAAAGCATAGGTACAAGTTTATGATACATTTTGTTCAATCAAAATGTGTTTCTTTACTTTGTTTTGAATGCTTGTATGTTGAAATTACCAAGAAGTTTGAACTCGTTTGGCAGGTTGTTATACAAGTTCGGGCCGTTACATATGACGCTATTCTTATATAATGTAGTTCTAAAGGTAGGGCATCTTAAATTTACATTATTTTTGCGGGTGTGTGTGTGTGTGTGTGTGTGTGTGTGTGTGTGTGTGTGTGTGTGTGTGTGTGTGTGTGTGTGTGTGTGTCTGTGGCATGCCATGTGTTTATGAATCTATTCTGGCTTTGTTTTTTTAATTGAGTGCACTAGTGTTCGGTGGACGTGGTATGTATGTGTGTGTGTGTGTGTGTGTGTGTGTGTGTGTGTGTGTGTGTGTGTGTGTGTGCGTGCAGCAGCAGCAGCAGCAGTAGTAGTAGTAGTAGTAGTAGTAGTAGTAGCAGTAGCAGTAGCAGTAGTAGCAGTAGCAGTAGTAGTAGTAGTAGTAGTAGTAGTAGTAGTAGTAGTAGTAGCAGAAGTAGTAGCAATTTCTCACGAACACTTCACCTTTCATCCATCACCTGCCAACACTTCACCTGCCGCTCTCCTCCTAAAAGTGATTGAGCAACCTGTAGGAGATTAGATAGATAGATAGATATACCTCAGAAGCAAATATATCCATGCATCTCTCCTGTAACCATAAATTCTCTCTCTCTCTCTCTCTCTCTCTCTCTCTCTCTCTCTCTCTCTCTCTCTCTCTCTCTTGCACACAAATT
>NC_059302.1:9660924-9663424 GCF_017591435.1 Portunus trituberculatus | reverse complement strand
ATTTCTTCCTACTTAAAATGTACAAAATCCTGCTCTAAAATTGGCCATATCAAGACATACGGATTCTTATTTTCCCTTCCCATATCAGTTCCACCTTTTCTAAGACACTAATCTTTATACTAGAGTCTCAGATAACAGCCATCGCGACGCACAAATTAATTAACCAAAAAAATAGACAGTAACGAAATCTTTTTTTTTTCTTTTTGTGTCCATGCAAATTCTTTTTCACTTTTTTCTTTTTTTTCTGCAGGGTGAATATTAACCCTTTTCACTGCAACATGATATTAGCACCAGCAGAAATAAGTCTGTGAAAACATCTACAAGAACGCTAGCAATGAAAGAGTACATTTTGCAATTTCTTTCAAGTTTAAAGAATGTGGCTGCAGAAAATATGGCGGTGTCTCATAATACTTGGTAATTAGGGAATGGTGTACCGAGTGAGTGGGAGCCGAAGGGTTAAGAAATAGTTAAGGACTGACATAAAAAAGGCGCCTATTCTTAACCCTTTCAGTATCATGACTCGTTTTTCATATTTCTTTTGTTTACTTTTTGGTGACTTTACACAGTTTCAGATACTTATATAGGGATTGAAATAGTGAAGACTGGCCATTAATCTTCTGCCCTACATAGACCCTTCCTAATCTAAATAAAATCGTCCAATCATACCCAAAACTCATGGTAAAAATGCGTCATAGTACTGAAGGGGGTTAAACGCTTTCTACGCTCATCACAATTTTTCAAGATATGATCACTCAGGTTCTCATTAGCGTATTTTCAGGAGTGTAGAATCATGAAAACATATTCCAAAAATCACACTAAATGAATGGACAAACAGCCACACACAACAACAATACACGTGTTTTTTATTCATCCTCACAAATACAACAGTTTACCCAATTAATTTCCTCCTGCCAATTTCATTTGGTATCTCGTTTTCTTTACCGCCGGGTCCTTGCATGTAAAACTCAATGTATTTGCGTATATATGCATGTATGTATGTATTAATGTATGTATGTTGGCACAGGAGGAGGATAATGTATGCTTGAGTACTTTTTGCCAATATAAATGCAACGTTATTAGCATACGTGCATCAGCTCAGTTAATTAATGATGCAGCTGAAGATTTACTATAATGTTATCAACACACACGCACACACACACACACACACACACACACACACACACACACACACACACACACACACACACACACACACACACACACACACACACACACACACACACACACACACACACACACACACACACACACACACACACACACATGAATATATATATATATATATATATATATATATATATATATATATATATATATATATATATATATATATATATATATATATATATATATATATATATATATATATATATATATATATATATATATATATATATATATATATATATATATATATATATATATATATATAATCATAATGATAATAATAATAATAATAATAATAATAATAATAATAATAATAATAATAATAATAATAATAATAATAATAATAATAATAATAATAATAATAATAATAATAATAATAATAATAATAATAATGATAATAATAATAATAAAATAAAATAATAAAATAATAATCACAATAATTATAATAACAATAACAACAATAGTAATAGTAACAATAACAACAACAACAACAACAACAACAACAACAATAAGATTTGAAAAATTAAGATAAAAGAGAGGAAAGGAATAAAAAACAAAGGTAATATGAGTGATGACTTGGTGACTTTTTATGTAATTCACTGAAAGCATAAAAATTAATTGTTACTAATGGTGACTGATGGGAAAAAAGAGAGAAAGGAAAAGAAAAGATAAGAGGAAACAGAGAGCACAGCAAACTCTTCTTTATGACATACCTTGGCTTACAGATGACCTGGGTGTGGGTGTGCGGGTGTTGGTCTTCTGTTCAGTTCAGTTCAGTGAAGAAAACTACTGCATTTCATCACTTCAGTAAGGTTCAGGTTCAGAAATAATGTTTTTTTCGGTTCTTCAAAGATAAAAAAAAAAACATATACTTCAGTTACGTCCACTGCAATTAAAAATATTTTTCACTTCACTTTATCTTCAGGTTCAGAAATAGTGTATTATTTTCAACCCTTCAGACACGAAAACCCTTCAATTCAACTCAATTAAAAGGACTTCACTTCATTTCACTTCATTTCATTAAAGACTCGATATCAAAATTACTGCATTCTTTTAGTACTTCATTAACAAAGACATCACTTTAGTGAGATGCAGCTTTTTAATTTGATAAGAACATTCATTTCACTTCAGTATAATAATCTTATGAGTTTTCTTTCCTTTTCTATAGGAAGTAAAAGGACTTTACTTTATTATCTTTCTTTTTAGTTCTTCTGTAGTTAGACACTGAACATTGATAACACTTTTCTCTTTCATTTCTTCCATTCAATAGATTCATTGTTTCTTCGAATTTTTTCCCTTTTAACTTCCCTGT
>NC_059302.1:9653424-9655924 GCF_017591435.1 Portunus trituberculatus | reverse complement strand
GAAAAACAGGCTTGTAGAAAAGATTACCGCGTTAGAGGAGGACTGACAATATATTTCACGTTCAGTAGTAATCAGAAGCCACGTGACGCTCTCTCCTCACTATCACTGCAGATTATGTCTTCTCTCAGTAATTTAATTCTTTCTTTTTATGTAAGAGGGAAAATCTGGCTAAGGGCAACAAAAATTACTAAACAAAAAAGGCCCACTTAGATGCCAGTCTCCGAGAAGGTACGAGAGTGTTAGCCAAAAGAGTGGGATAAATATTTTGAAACCTCCCCCTTAAATAAATGAGTTCAGAAGCAATCATTCCACAAAACCTGATAAATGATACTCACATGATTAGAAGATGGGGAATACTAAACACTGGCAGCGAATAAGTCACATTATAGGACTAGATCATCTAAAAGTACAGTCCTCTCCACTTACACGCTAAGCCGATGTGTGACTCACCTGCTGTGAAGCGCCCCGTCTGATTCGACCCGTATTCGACTCACAAGTTAGGGAGGCGGTGGCGTAGTGGATAAGGTGATGAGCGTGGGATCGGGCAGACGTCCACGCGTAGGTACCACTATAAATAAAATTGCCTGCGCCACTAATGGGCGGAAGCTGAACAGCGCTTCCCATACACTCCTCAAGTGTGCCTACAGGCGCTATAGGCCTTACCGTAAAAAAAAAAAAAAAAAACAATGAGTGAGTGGGAGGGTGGCGGAGGGATTGGCGGCTTTTGTTTCGGATAGGAGTCGAAACAGGCAGTTCATGGCAGACGACTCACACACTGGCAAAGTTAAGTAATCAACTTGGAAATGGAAGGAACTGTACCTCTTTGATTTCTTGTTCATTCAACCTCATTTCACACTCTCCTAACCCGCGAACTCTTACTCGATATGGGCACTCAAAATTAAGTACTTGGAGTTCACACACACACACACACACACACACACACACACACACACACACACCAGTGCGGTATCAGTTCCGTGTCAGTTAGGTGTCAGTGAAATCCGTGACGTATCAGTGACGTCTGTTCACACAAATCCGTACTGCCTGAGATAAGTGATTTTCAAAAAGGCAGTTTTCAGAGGAAGCTGAACAATAGCTAAAGAAACGAAAGTTGGTACATGGAGCATAAAAGATGATTATGTGAAAGAGAGTTTGCTACTCTATACAAGTTCAATGATGAAACATTTTTTTTCTAAGTACGTTGTTTGAGACAGTTGACCATATACTATAGCTGTGATAAATCGTGCAGAACGAGATGATTTCGAACCAATTCAATATGCAATTCATCATGCATTCTTGTGAACAAACTCACAATACTCGTCTGGCGTCTGCGAAACACTGAAGGAAAGCCCTGGCGACGATATATATATATATATATATATATATATATATATATATATATATATATATATATATATATATATATATATATATATATCTCTCTCTTTTTTTCACGGAAAAGAGACAGAACTGCCACGAAGAGTCAAAACACGGTACTGCGCCTGATGTGTGGGAATATGAAAACCGAATTCAATGTAATGATATTCAATTTCACTGACACTGAAGCAATGAGCGAACATTGAACTGATACAACACTCATGTGCACGTGAATGGGTTTTTATTACCCAAAAAAACATACTTATGCATACATTTAACGTATCTGGCCTTATTTTTATGAGCTGTACCTTCTCTCTCTCTCTCTCTCTCTCTCTCTCTCTCTCTCTCTCTCTCTCTCTCTCTCTCTCTCTCTCTCTCTCTCTCTCTCTCTCTCTCTCTCTCAATTTCACATCACTTTCCCCCTGGAAGCAATCATATATAGAACAATTATAAACAATCTTTCTTCTTAACATAAACTCGTTTATGTATTTGGCTTTATCATGACCTGTGCCCTTTGTATTACGTTCCATCATCATCAAATTTCTATTGGGAGCAAAGTGTTATCAATACAATACAGGCACGCCTCTCTGTACCATAATATAAACATGAACAAAAGGTATTATCGCTAAATCTCTCAGTTATAATAATCCTGCACAATTTTCCTTCACAATCCATGCAGTTTTCACACGTTTCTTTCCATCTGTCCGTTTAGAAATTAATCAAAATAACAATTACATGAAAAAAAATCTTTAAAACATTCTAAATTAATTAAATTCCTGTGTCATGGAATTTTCCATGCATTTAATCCCTCCCACCAGTACATAAAAACATTAGTTAGAAAATACAGAAAAAATAACACATAACGGGAAAAAAAGAGAACACATTTAATATAAAGATAAAAATTCTCTCAAAAATATACATGAAAATTTCCCGTTTACTTCGCACCTTTCATCTTTCCTACTCCTTAAACAAATAAGTCAAGTAAAAATAAAATAAAATTAAATTAAATTAAATAAATAAAAACCAGGAAAAGGAGGAAACTACAATACCAAAAATGTTGCCATCAAAATATTCCAGCAGTTTTATTTCCCAACGCTAGTAATTTTCACACCTGCCTTTCCTT
>NC_059302.1:9638424-9648424 GCF_017591435.1 Portunus trituberculatus | reverse complement strand
GAATGAATCAATAATGAGCAAATAAATGCATATATGCACAGAATAATTAAATAAAGTAAATGACGAATGTGTACATAAATAAATTGGTTCATTAGTTGATTGCCAAAACACAAGGGCAACACAACAACAACAACAACAACAACAACAACAACAACAACAACAACAACAACAACAACAACAACTATAAGGAAAACAAGGCATAAAAAAAGGAAAGAATGAAGAATGGAGAGGGAGTGAGAAATGAAGAAAGAAAAAGAAAGAAAGAAAGAAAAGGAAGGAAGTAAAAGATCGAAAAAAAAAAAACAAAGGAAAGAAAATGTTTCAAGAGAATAGAAGAGAGGAAAATTAAGTGAAATAATGAAGAAGGAAAACAAATAAAGAAAGAAAAGGAAGGAAGTCAAAGAACGAAAACGAAAAAATAAATAAAAGAAAATGTTTAAAGTAAATAGAAGAGAGGAAAATATAAGCAGTGTAACGCATCATACATAAAAAGAAAGAAAGAAAGAAGAAAAGGAAAAAAGAAAGCAAAAAAAAGAAAAGGAAGTAAAAAAAAAGTGAATGTAAGAAAAATAAAAGTAAAAACAGAATGGAAGAGGGAAAAGACAAAAAGTGTAACGAACCAAAGTGACACAGGTTTCGAAAAGAGAATAAACAAATGCGTACCTGAAGTAAAGATGTGAAAAATAAATAAATAAATAAATAAACAAATAAATCTAACAAACTTCGGAATAATTAATAAAAAGAAGTGGCAGATAAAAGAAAAAAAAAACGATTCGTGTAAGGCTCTAAGATTACATGACGAAAAAAAAAAGAAAGAAATTGGAAAAGTTATGAAGTGTCTAGTAATGAATGCGAAGAAAGGAAAACTTCGGAGTACAAGAAGAAAAAAATAGAAAATGGCAAAGTCCTGTACGGAAAATAATGAAAAAAAAGAATACGAAAGAAATGAATATGTAACAAAAAATAATGAAATAGCAATAGGAATGAAAATCAATAAATAAATACTCAGAATACAAGGGAAAACAAAATAAAAATATATATAAAATTGTAAAATAAAGAGAAAAACTCAAATTACAGGAAAAGTAAAGGAGATAATTAGCAGCAAAATAGTGAATGACATAGTAAGAAAAAAAATTGTACAAAAAAATAATAAAATAACATGAGTAAGGAACGTAAAAAAAATAAGTAAGGAACGTAAAAAAATCAACTTACAAGGCAATAACCAGGAAAATATAATAGAAAAGATGATAAAACCAAGGGAAGGAGATGTAAACAGCATAACTTTTCAATACAACACGTTCACCCAATGCTCCAAATTCCATCAGTCTACTATTTTAAACTTTTTCTTAGTTATCTTTTATTCTATTTATTTATTTATCTATATTCATTTTATCCATTTATTTATAAGTCTATTTCTTTTTTTATCTATTTATCTATTTTGTTTTGTTTTTATTTATTTACTTAGTTATCAATTCATCTTTTTTACCATTATTTGTGTGTGTGTATGTGTGTGTGTGTGTGTGTGTGTGTGTGTGTGTGTGTGTGAATATATTTATCATCTATTTCTCTCGCAAATGTCTTTCCTTTCACACATCAACATCCATGGCCTCTGCAAATCGTAATATTTTTTGCTCAGACTACGTGATGCTACAGAGTCTCTGATAGGTGTTGTCTTGAGACTAGTACGATTATTTACTCTCAACAGGTAAAAAGTATAAGAGAATAAGTTTTAACAAGCATGAAAATACATAAATATATAAAAGTTACCTCAATAGAACAAAGTACAACATAAATACGTAAATAAATCATCACACATGTAAATAATCAAATAAATAAACATATCACCTACAGACGGGGCAGACATCTCTACCGCCATCCTTATCGTTATGTCTCCCCTCCCGTCATCCTCCCCTGGACATCACTTCCCACGTCTATATAGGATGAGTGTTCCTGACAGCCCTCCTCCACCAGACACTAACACACACACCTTCCCCAGACAGCTCTTGGGGACGAAGTGGTAAGTTTCAGCTCTTAACTTTTACCTACTAGCCATCCCCCCACAAACCTATCCTAACCTAACCCAATCTAACCTAACTTAATCTAATTTAATATATTTCATTCTATCCTAATCTAATCTATCCTATCTTAACCTATCCCAGTGGTTCTCAATCTTTTTTGTCTCAGTTCCTTCAATGAACTTTTAACAATCGTGTAGCTCCCCTCCATTTTTCTCCCATATCCTACCCAGACAAAAAACGATAAGAATATAATAATAATGCTGACATGGTTCAGAATCAAAATACTCACATGTTTACGTGATGATATCCCAAGCTACAGTGAGGTCAATGACTCAGCCTCGCGTCTATCCCGTTTCAGATGCGTCCGTTCTTCTTCACGTTCTCTCTCACACCCACATTGTGTTAACAATTACAATCTCGCACGTATATGTTCACACTTACGTAACAATATTATGTAATTTTTTTTCCATCCAAGTGATCAATTAAAAGAAGAAAATTCTCTTCTGCCAGGACAGTGATGCATTTTTTTAGTCAATTTCCAAAACTATTTAGAAATGTATAATTTGCAACACCTCGCATGTCCCTCTTACATACTGCCGTGGACCTCAGGTTGAGAACCACTGACTTAACCTAACCGCTCCCAATACGGAAAACTTAATATTAATTTTCACCATGGTAAAATGGAACTAGAAATTCTCCAAACAGTGAGATGTAGACGCTGTGAAGGGTTGTATTAGTTCAAACAGCAATAAAATCAACAATGCCTACGGTCCGGCCTGCTGAATTGATAGACAACCGGAAAGAAGCATCTCTATTTCAAGATACGGTTATAAATTAGGCTTTAGAACCATAATTCAGTAACACTCCCACGGCACACCTTCACTAACTTAAAAGGTTTAGTTGAAGCTACACATGTTTATAAGTGTTTTTATTTATGGTTTTATTGGTGGCTTAATAAGATTCCTACATTACTGGCAGGAGAAGCACTTGAGGACACGGCTCTCTCCACCCCACGCCTCCTCTTTCCTCTTCCTCCCTGTCCCATCTTTATCTCCATCATCCTCTCCTTCCTCTCTACACATGATCCTCACAGTGCGGTCCTTACCGATTTTCCTTCTTGTGCCCTTCCCAACACACAGGACAACAAACCCACACCCAGGAAAATAACTCCCATCCCTCCGCCATTAGCATCAGCTCTTTAGGTGCCAGAAATTACTTGTTAAATTAGTTTATCATTATTTTCACGCTCTATCATATTTTGGATATCAGGTGTTTGATTAGAGTGTATTTGTAAGCTAAGCCGCTAAATTATACCGTTTCGTATCGTACAGATAATGATAAAAAACAAACACTTACAAAATATACCGCTCGCTTCACGTCCCACTTCTAGCTTTTTTATCATTATCTGTAAGATACGAAACGGTATAATTTAGCGGCTTAGCTTACAAATACACTCTAATCAAACACCTGATATCCAAAATATGATAGAGCATCTGACTCAATGCCCTATCCACTCCTATGCTGATGATACCACCTTGCATTATTCAACAGCGTTCAACAGACGCCCAACCCAACAACAATTAAATGACTCAAGGCGAGATGTTATAGGACGCCTAACTTCTGATCTTTCACTTGTTTCTGATTGGGGCAGAGAAAACCTGGTTTTGTTCAATGCCTCAAAAACTCAATTTCTACAACTATCTACTCGACATAACCTTCCAGACAACTATCCTCTCTTCTTCAATAACACTCAACTTCCCTCTCCTCTACATTAAACACACTCGGTCTATCCTTCACTAAAAATCTAAACTGGAAATTTCACATCTCTACTCTTGCTAAATCAGCTTCCAAGAAGTTAGGTGTCCTGTGGCGTCTTCGTCCATTTTTCTCTCCTCCCAGCTGCTTGCTCTGTACAGGGCCTTATCCGCCCGTGTATGGAGTATGGCTCTCATGTCTGGGGATCCACACACAGCTTTACTAAACAAGGTGGAATCTAAAGCTTTTCGTCTTATCAACTCTTCTCCTCTAACTGACTGTCTTGATTCTTTAAGTCACCGCCGCAATGTTGCATCTTTATCTGTCTTCTACCGCTGTTTTCATGCTGTCTGCTCTTCTGAACTTGCTAACTGCATGCCTTCCCCTCCTGCGGCCTCGCTGCACAAGACTCTCTACTTCTTCTCATCCCTATTCTGTCCATCTTCCTAATGCAAGAGTTAACCAGTATCTTCACTCCTTCATTCCCTACACTGGTAAACTCTGGAACTCTCTACCTGTGTCTGTATTTCCACCTGCCTATGACTTAAACTCTTTCAAAAGAGGAGTGTCAAGACACCTCTTACGTTAACTGGACCCTCCTTTTAGATTTTTTTGTTTTTTCTCTTTCTCCTACTTTTCTCTTAACAGGGCCTGGCAACCAGCGGGATTTTTTTTTCCCAACACTTTGTTTTCCCTTGGCCAGTGCCCTTGTAATGTAAAAAAAAAAAAAAAAAAAAAAAAAAAAGCTACCAACTGGCGTCACGGTGCGGTGACGTACTGCACAACACCACAACACACGCCGTCGCCGTCCCCTGGTCCATCTTCCCTTTCTCCTCTTTAAGTCTTCCACCTCTCTCCCGACTTCAGCCACCGTCCTAAATTTTCCTCCTCTTGATATATGAATCCCAAGTGAAGAATAAGGCAAGAAGAACGGATCAGCTCTTGCTGGCTTCTGTGTTTATGATGGACGCGTCCTATGGAAGGTGGCATTGAACTCCATTGAATGTTAAATGCTGCGCACCGGAATGCGCGTTCGGAAACACTCGTGTGGAAAGGGCTTAATGGGCATCAGCAGGAGCATTAGAAACAGCAGGTAAGTGCATAATATCTCCCGTACTAATGATCCATTACTTGTCTCTCCTATACAGATACAGCAGCAGCAGAAGAAGAAGAGGACCGACCAGCACCAGCAGCAGCAGTAGAGGAAGAAGAAAAAGGACCGACCAGCACCAGCAGAAACAGCAAGAGCAGCAGCAGCAGGAACAACAGGTAAATGCATAACATCTCCCGTACTAATAATCCATTACTTGTCTCTCCCACACAGGTACAGGAGCACCAGCAGTGACAGAAGAAGAAGAGGAAGAAAAAGATGATCACCGCCATCAACATCAACAGCAGAAGAGACGCACCATCACTATAGAACTGACCCTGACAACTTCAAGCGTCACCAAACTGACTGACTCAAGCATAGGATAGGATAGGATAGCATAGGATAGGATAAGATAGGATAGGATAGGTTATGTTATGTTATGTTAGGTTAGGTTAATCAGTTAGGCGGCCCATGTGGTTGTCAGTGTCAGGAAGAGGAAGAAGAAGCAACAGCATCACCAGCAGTAGAGGAGGAGGAAGAAGAAGAAACAACAGTAGAGGAAGAAGAGGAAACATTACCAGTAGCGGAAGAAGTAGAGGAAGGACCATCACAATCACCTGTAATGTTAGCATGTAAGTAGCAGTAGAAGTAGTATGTAGTAGACAAGTAATAGTAGTAGTAGTAGTAGTAGTAGTAGTAGTTGGAACATGGAACTCAATATACAATGGTACTGCAAAGGGTTTGGTTAGATCAGCCATCTAAGTACCCCTGGAAATCTTATGAACCCCCTGGGGTTTCGCGCTGTCAGGATGGCCACTGTCCATGAGCTAACATCATTAGGTCACTATGATGCTAAAGACGTCTATGCAAAACTGCTACTACTACTTCTACTACTACTACATCTATTACTGCTACATCTACTACTGCTACTACTACTACTACTACTACTACTACTACTACTACTACTACTGCTACATCTACTTCTGCTGCTACTACTACTACTACTACTACTACTGCTACATCTACTACTACTACTACTACTACTACTACTACTACAGAATACCTCCACCCCATGTTTATTGATGCGTCAATTAGGGGCTCCACTACTTGGAGGTCATTAGCCCCAACTCTCGCTAATGACTGTGGCATCCAACCATATCTATTACTCTATAATATAAACATTAGTTGTTAGCTATAAATTCACTCTACCTCTACTCTATCTACTCTTATGCCACTCTCCACCACTGTAGCCTCGCAGTCAAGGCCACTTAAATCTGCAGGTATGGGGTGGAATGCCTTGTCCCCTGAGACACAGGAGGGCTGATCTGAGGAGGAGAATGAAAGACGGCACCTCATCCATGCGACGACATGGCTCCTTGGCTGGTGCTTCTTTTCTGCCATTAGGTCGGCTAGTCTTGAGTAGAAGCACTGAGCCTTGGAGCCCATCCCGCCAGATGTGGTGAAGACCAGAGGTGTGAAGCTGCCCTGGTCAATGTGTTGGATTCTCTCCCCATACGCTCGGATCTTCTCCTGCTCATTCTTGCGGTGGGCGGCCTCCAGGGAGAGTTCGTGGTGACAGGCGGCCATCGGGTCAAAGATCCGTATGTCCATGAATGCTTTCTGTCCCTTGTCCAGAACCCTCGTGCGCTGACGTCGACTCGAGCCTCGTTGGTGGTGTTGGCTGTTCTGTAGCGCAGGTGCTCGCCGTCTAGCGGTAGGAGGGTCGGTTCAGTGGAGACATCGTGGCACACCTCCTGAGCATGCTGGCGGTCAGATCTCTCACCTCATCGTGCCTGATACATACGAATCCCCTTTTGCACGTCATGGTGTGGTTGACGTCATTGGGGAACTACACACACAGGTACTGGGGTCCTTCCACCGGCCAGCCGTACCTCAGAGCAATGGCGTCGACAAATTCTTGTTTGTTGAGGCTGAAGCCCTTCGCTCAACTACTACTACTGCTACTACTACTACTATTGCTACTGCTACTGCTGCTACTGCTACTATTGCTCCTTGACCACTACTGCTACCTCGCCGATGCTGCTGCACTGCTGCTGCTGCAATTTGTGGTGGCAAGCTTCCTCGCCTGCTGCTGCTGCTGCCACTGCTACTGCTGCTGCTGCTGCTGCTGCTGCTGCTGCTGCTGCTGCTGCTACTGCTGCTGCTGCTGTGCTACTGCTGCTGCTGCTGCTGCTGCTTTGCACTGCTGCTTGCTGCTGCTGCTGCTGCTGCTGCTGCTGCTGCTGCTGCTGCTGCTGCTGCTGCTGCTGCTGCTGCTGCTGCTGCTGCTGCTGCTGCTGCTGCTGCTGCTGCTGCTGCTGCTGCTGCTGCTGCTGCTGCTGCTGCTGCTGCTGCTCACTGCTGCTGCTGCTGCTGCTGCTGCTGCTGCTGCTGCTGCTGCTGCTGCTGCTGCTGCTGCTGCTGCTGCTGCTGCTGCTGCTGCTGCTGCTGCTGCTGCTGCTGCTGCTGCTGCTGCTGCTGCTGCTGCTGCTGCTGCTGCTGCTGCTGCTGCTGCTGCTGCTGCTGCTGCTGCTGCTGCTGCTGCTGCTGCTGCTGCTGCTGCTGCTGCTGCTGCTGCTGCTGTGCTGCTGCTGCACTGCTGCTGCTGCTGCTGCTGCTGCTGCTGCTGCTGCTGCTGCTGCTGCTGCTGCTGCTGCTGCTGCTGCTTGCTGCTGCTGCTGCTGCTGCTGCTGCTGCTGCTGCTGCTGCTGCTGCTGCTGCTGCTGCTGCTGCACTGCTGCTGCTGCTGCTGCTGCTGCTGCTGCTGCTGCTGCTGCTGCTGCTGCTGCTGCTGCTGCTGCTGCTGCTGCTGCTGCTGCTGCTGCTGCTGCTGCTGCTGCTGCTGCTGCTGCTGCTGCTGCTGCTGCTGCTGCTGCTGCTGCTGCTGCTGCTGCTGCTGCTGCTGCTGCTGCTGCTGCTGCTGCTGCTGCTGCTGCTGCTGCTGCTGCTGCTGCTGCTGCTGCTGCTGCTGCTGCTGCTGCTGCTGCTGCTGCTGCTGCTGCTGCTGCTGCTGCTGCTGCTGCTGCTGCTGCTGCTGCTGCTGCTGCTGCTGCTGCTGCTGCTGCTGCTGCTGCTGCTGCTGCTGCTGCTGCTGTTTGCTGTTGCTGCTGCTGCTGCTGCTGCTGCTGCTGCTGCTGCTGCTGCTGCTGCTGCTGCTGCTGCTGCTGCTGCTGCTGCTGCTGCTGCTGCTGCTGCTGCTGCTGCTGCTGCTGCTGCTGCTGCTGCTGCTGCTGCTGCTGCTGCTGCTGCTGCTGCTGCTGCTGCTGCTGCTGCTGCTGCTGCTGCTGCTGCTGCTGCTGCTGCTGCTGCTGCTGCTGCTGCAACTGCTGCTGCTGCTGCTGCTGCTGCTGCTGCTGCTGCTGCTGCTGCTGCTGTTGCTGTTGCAACTGCTGCTGCTGCTGCTGCTGCTGCTGCTGCTGCTGCTGCTGCTGCAACTGCTGCTGCTGCTGCTGCTGCTGCTGCTGCTGCTGCTGCTGCTGCTGCTGCTGCAACTGCTGCTGCTGCTGCTGCTGCTGCTGCTGTTGCTGCTGTTGTTACTGCTGCTGCTGCTGCTGCTGCTGCTGCTGCTGCTGCTGCTGCTGCTGCTGCTGCTGCTGCTGCTGCTGCTGCTGCTGCTGCTGCTGCTGCTGCTGCTGCTGCTGCTGCTGCTGCTGCTGCTGCTGCTGCTGCTGCTGCTGCTGCTGCTGCTGCTGCTGTTACGGCTTTGCTGTTGCAACTGCTGCTGCTGCTGTGCTGCTGCTGTTCGTTGGCGCACTGCTAATGCTGTTCGTGCTGCTACTGCTACTGCTGCTGTACTACTGCTGCTGCTGCTGCTGCTGCTGCTGCTGCTGCTGCTGCTGCTGCTGCTGCTGCTGCTTGCTGCTGCTGCTGATGTTTGTTGTTGCTCCTGCTACTACTTCTACTTCTACTACTACTACTACGACTACTACTACTACTACTACTACTACTGCTTCTACTACTGCTACTACCACCTCTACTACAACTAAGATCACTATTAATACTACTACTATAACTATCACCACCATCACCGCCACCACCACTCACTGCTCAGTCACATTAAGATCCACGAAGTAAAAGGAAATGTACGTACGTTGTAGAGACACGCTGAAACATTTCTATCCTACCGTCGAGTATTTTCACTCGAAAAAAATTATCTACTTGAAACAAGGGAATGTGCAGCAGAGAAACTCCACTTGCAGGAGCCCAGAGAATTTCTGACTTAGCCGTTGGTTCTTTTCAATCGCCGCACAAATCCCTTGGCTAGCAACAGGAAGTAATGTTCCAAGATATGAAGCTTTGGTGCGAGATCTTCTTATGCCTTTACTTTCTACTCTTACTTTTTTTTTTCTTTGTGTGTGTGTGTGTGCTTGATTCGCAAAAGCTTATCCACACCAGGATATATTGTTTGAAGACAGCATGCAGAATGCTTCCACACAACTTTCACACAATTTCCAAACAGTTTCCAAACAATTTCTCTCAGCTAATAAACTGTTAAGAAACATTTAGGATGGCTGCAGTATTTTGACAGGTATACTTCAGGCCACAGTCACTTAACAACCAACTCCCTTGATCACAAGTCACATGTTCAGCTCACTACTTGAGTTTATCTTTATTTCCCGCTATGGGTTCCTCTGTGAAGATCGGCCGGGATAAAGGTAAGCAGGTATGAATATGTGTACTGTTCTGTGCAGTACAGTTAATATTTCCAAACTGTTGCATCCTTCATGTATTGAATTAGCTCTTTAATTTTGCCATATACATTGATAACATTATGTGAAAGGGATGACACGCCCAATGTGGCACGTTATATTGGATAACAAGCCGATAAAGTTTGGGAACCACTGCGATTCATGGATGGATGGGTGGGTGAGTAGGTGATAGATAGGTGAATGACTATATGTTTGGATGGAAGAATGAATCAATGAATGGATGGATGGATGGAGGGATAAATGAATGATTAGATCGGTGTATAAAGTAACGAATGAAAAATGGTAATGATAAAGGTGAATGAAGATTTGAAGGACACAGAGAAATGCTGACAATATGTTCAACAATGATAATGATGAACAAAGATGACACAAAAAACTAATAAAAAGTTTTAACCGAACATTCTGTTTCATTGTCGTCATAATTATTT
>NC_059302.1:9615924-9628424 GCF_017591435.1 Portunus trituberculatus | reverse complement strand
TAATGTGTTGTGTTGTGTTGTGTTGCGTCTCTTCCCCATCTCCCTTTAAAAGGTTATTTGTCATTTTATTATTGTCATTTATCTCAGTATTTTTTTTTTCTCTCTCCTTTATTTGTTTGATATATTTCTAGGGGGAATCTTTTCTTCTTTAGGTCGAATGTGTTGTACCATTGTTATTTTTTTCTTTTTGCTTGTTTATTTTCTACAGTCTTTTCTCCCTTCTCTTTCTCTTTACATTGTTTTCTGTGAGTGTTTGTATGTTTTGTTTTGTTTTGTTTTCTACTTATGTATCCTTAATTTTATCAGTATAGAAAAAGGAGTAATGAAATGAGTGTAGAGACACAAATACAGTGATAGAATCAAAGGCAGATAAAAGAACAAAGTGAAACTAGAAACTTCCCATTTCGAGTGTCAGATAACTGGAGCTGACTCCGTTATCAGGCTGCTGGTCCAGAGCCAACAGGGAGCTTTGAGGACGGGAGAGGCGAGGCAGACATAGATGATACAAACAAGAAAGGATGACATAAAGGCAGCAAATGGAATAACATTGAGGTCTGCTACCGTCACTGCAAGTTTACTTCTCTCGCCTCTCCTTTCACCTCTTCCAACAACATAACGCCCAAGGGAACTGACTGAAATAGCGTCCTTAACCAGTATATGAAGCGTTTTTGTATGAGTTACCGGCAAGGACACACCTGGACACACAACGGCGACAATGTGTAGGGATACCGGAATATTGAGCGCGAGGAGAGTAAAAAGGGACACGAGCTGGACACTAGTAACCACCACTTTGTTACTTCACTTTAAGGTGATGGGTTGCCGAGGCACCTGGTCAGGGAACGTGAGGCGAAGGGAACAGCAACACTAGGATAAGTTTACATGATTGAGGAAAATGAGAGTGGCATTAGTTCAAAGAACGAGAGGTGAAAAGAGGAACGATGTTTGTTACGGTAGTTAAGAAGGAATCCAGAGGCACTGTTAGGATATTGAGACGAAATGAACAATATTTGGTCAATCATTTTTAGTTCTTCGCCTCTGGGGGCTGACACCTTAGTGGATATTTTCTAATTATTTTTTCCCTTTGCTGGTGTCTTTCTTGAAAAAAAAATCAGACGACGAGAGGTAAAATCATTTGTCACTTAGAATACAAAAGAGATGAGAAGATAAGTGTTAAAATAAAAAAAAAAAACATGATAAGAAAACATTCGTACAGTGCTACTCGTAGCATTTAGCACCTGACGAAGAAACATGACACTAGCATTTATTCAGAGGACAAGCGGTGAAGCAAGATGAAGGTTACAGCCACTCCTGATCCAAAAATGTGGTTGAAGTGAGCAGCCCTTAATGGTAGCTGCTCGTAATCTTTAGTACTTCACGAGGGAATAGTGCCACTCATTTAGAGGACGAGATGTGAGGTAAGGACTTCAGGGCACTTAATAAAGGAGATCGCGACTCTTACCCAAACACGTTAAAGTGTTACATTTCAGTATTTGACGAAGGGAGCTGATGGTGACACTTACTTGGAGAGGTAAGGCGACACTTGGCACCTCAGGAGTGAGAGGAGGTGGAGACGCTTGTTCAGAAAACGTAACGAGGTGAGATTATCGGCACTTGGAAATGAACACAAGAGGTTTTTGACAGTGTTCACAGGACGCGAGATGAGGAGTAATAATGAATAGCAGATGGGAAGCAGAGGCACGGAATTATTACTCTGGAAGCAGGTCACTAAGCGGGAGGCAATACTGTCTAATCATTCAGAGATGAATCTGCATCACTTTCAAAGGTCAGTAAAGGGAGATATTGTTCTCGTGCTTCTGTGAATAACTCAAATATGACTCAGTATTATCAATGGAAATACTCCATCCCTGTGAGAACATGAGTGATCATCTTTGTGAGCTTTGAAACATTATCAGAACCCAAAATCGTTACGAAATACGTTCTTCCTCCTGCAGTGTAATGATAACCCCTGCTGCTGCTGCTACTGCTGCTTCTGCTGCTCCTACTGTTACTGCTGGTGATAATGGTAATATAATAGTTTGGAATAGGCTCAGTAATCAGGTCATTGATGCAGAGTGAATATAACGCTCATAAAATATTTGATAAAATAATGGAGAGGGAAAATAGATAAAGATAGGTACGCAAGTCTTATACGTGTTTGACTACTGACTTATTTCAGCTTTTTTTTTTTTTTTTCTATCCGCATCAGTACCAGTATCAAAGCAACAGGTCATGTGTGATCATACCTTTACATAACCTTACCTTTAAGTAATGTGGCCTAATCAAAATTTCAACATAGTGTAACTTAATCCGGATTATTTTAAGCTGATTTTAAGCAAACCCAAGCCAACTTAACACAACTTGACCAAAAAGAAATAAGAAAAACAAAGGAAGCGCAACATAGTGTAAAACAAAAATAACCCAGCCAATATACCCAAGCTAAGCCAAATCCATCTAAACTAAAGGCGTCTTTTTCTGTTCTTCTAAGGACTTATATTCTAAAGTCTCATAAGCTCTACCCAAGCTTGGAAAAAAAAAGTCTTGCAGTTCACTCTCTCCTGGAAGTTATGCTATTTAGAAGTGATCAGGCCTGCTTTTTATCAAACATTCCTTCCTTTGCTGGTACTTCTTCCAGGCCTTCTCTGATAGGGTCACTCCGAAGGACAAAAAAAAAAAATAAGAAGAAACAAAAGGAAAGAAACATAAAATATACAATAAACCCCATTCCCCATTCATCAACCATTGTTTCTCCTCCTGACCATGACTGAGTTATAGAATTTTTATGCTGGTGGTGGAGATCAATTCAGCAGTGCTTCTTCTTTCTCTCCTGGTGATGGTCCTTCGCTGTCTTTTTCATCTCCTGCTAGTGGTGGTGATCCTTCTTTTGCCTTTTACTTCTTTCTCTGCTAATGGTGATTTTTTTCCATCCTATTCAAACCTACACTATAGTTTGAAGTTGTTGATGATGCTGCTGCTGGTCCTTCTTCTTCATTTTCTTCTTCCTTTGCTGGTGCTGCTGATGGTGGCTCTTCTTTTTCTTCTTCTTCTTCTTCTTTTTCTTCTTCTTCATCATCTTCTTCTTCTTCCTCTTCTTCTTCCTCTTCTTCCTCTTCTTCTTCTTCTTCTTCTTCTTCTTCCTCTTCTTCTTCTTATTATTATTTCTCTTCTTCCTCTTTCTTTTCTTCTTTTCTTTTTATTTTTCTTTCTTTTCATTTTCATTCAGTTCTTTTTCCTCTTCCTCTTCCTTTTCTTCTTTTTTCTTCTTCTTCTTCTTCTTCTTCTTCTTCTTCTTCTTCTTCTTCTTCTTCTTCTTCCTCTTCTTCTTCTTCTTATTTCTCTTTTCCTCTTCCTCTTCTTTTTCTTTTTTTTCTTTTCATTTCATTCAATTCTTTTCCTCTTCCTCTTCCTTTTCTTATTATTATTCCTCTTCTTCCTTTTCTTCTTCTTCTTCTTCTTCTTCTTTTTTCTATTTTCTTCTCTTTTTTCATTTTCATTTTATTCTTCTTCCTCTTCCTTTTCCTCTTTCTCTTCCTCTTCCTCTTTTCTTATTTTTCTTCTGCTTTTACTGCTAATGGTGGCATATTCCCTTTTCTTCTTTTCTTCTATTTGTGTTTTTCATGCAGGTTGTGGGGTGCCTTCTTTTCCTCTTTTTCGTGTGCTACTGGTAGGGAAATTTTTCTTCCTCTCCGACTGCTAGTGGTGGGAATCTTACTTCTTCCTCTTCCTCTACTGCTGGTGGCGGTGTCAGTTTTTCCTCTTCTTCTGGTGCTGGTGATCGTGGTGTCAGTCTATCTTCTTCTTAAGCTGGTGGTGGTGGGGGTATCTTTCTTCTTCCTCTTCCTCTACTGCTGCTGGTGGTGCTGCTCCTGACCTTGGCAACTACATATTCTACCTAGCTAACCATATCCATAAGTAATATCCCATAGCCTGGTGAAGACATTCCAGATCGAAATGATGCTTGGTTTATGCCAAATATGACTAGTAAATCCTGCTGAATGATACTGTACAAATGGCAGCTCTAAAATTAAATGTCAAAGCGTCTCTTTGCTGGGATTTTCATACTAGTTCCCAGTTTAGGATGTGTTTCATCTCTTAGGTATCCCTGTTCATCGTCCTGGTTTATCTAGACAAACTTCAAGTATCATAATACAAAGATGGTCTATTATTAGTGATTATGGAGCAAGGGGAAACTATGATGTCGGGAGCGCTTCTAGCAGCTGTTCAGGTCACAGCCTCATTCATAGGGGAGAGTTAGGCCCCTCGCCCCGCTCCACAGATTCCACTATGTTAAGGCAACGATCTATCCCGTATATCGCAAATACACGCCTCCTTGCAGAGTATTTTTAGCGTGAATTGATTATGCAAGTCATGATCTAACACTGCATTATGACATTGTACTGGAACAAATTGATGTGCTGGCTCTTGACAGGAAGGTCATTTAGATACGCTTTATCTGCCCAGCCAGAAAGCCGCACGGCGATGCAAGGCTTCACTGTTCGACGCTCATAGAAAAGTTTACTCATCGCTTAATTTGAAACAATTCATGGTACACAGTTTTAATAATGGTTGACACCCATGACTGACTCTCATGTAAGTAATTTTGTGTGCTCAAGATTTTATTCAAAACAACAACCACATGTCGGCTTGTTTTCACTTAACCATAACCAGAGTAGTTATAAGGTTTGTAAGATCCCAGAAGACTTGCGCGAAAGAAATGTGTTCGAAACTTATCATATTTTAAACGCTTGCCAAGAACTGAAAAAATCTCAAATCTAACACAACGCTAACCAAACATAGCACCGAACACAAACCTAACGCAATACAACATAATACAACACAACACAACACAACACAACACAGCACCGAACACAAACCTAACACAACACAACACAAAACTACCAACACGCAAGGCCACGTTCACATGGATGAGCTTGTCAGCAAACTTCCCTCGGTGTGACGTCAGAAATGGAGAAACCGCGAACAAAGCTCAGTAAAAGTTCTGCCCAATGTTTAGCGAAGCGTCGAGGTTTGGCTTGGTGGTCGTCAAGGTCGGGCGGTGGGTATGGGATCAAGGTGCTGCCGGAACTACTAACTAAACATTGCACGTAAATACTCCACGAGGCTTCCTTTCTTGCATTCAACCATCAACTTTCAGATATGCTTAGAGAACATTTATCTCGAAAACTGATTGTGAACTTTATAAACAATACTCTCATGCAGTTGACGAAATTATGCAACCATATGTATGTACTATAAGCTTATATTATCTTTATCACTATCATTATTACTATCAATTATGTATTTAATCGGTAATGCGCTTCACGTCATTGTTTTGTCTTTGCGGGATCTCTGTGGCATCACCCCACATAATTGAATCAGTCATCTACAGGCCTCAGGATTAACAGGTCACTCCCTTGTACTTGGTTTAGCTCTTATCATACAGGACCTCTAGACGTGTTTAATAGTTTTCCCAAGACACACACATCCCTACACGGGCTAGTGCAAACACTAGCACAAAGTTTCCTTGTTTCTGCTACGTACATTCTCACAATGTTATCACGTGACTTCGTGATTCTTCTCTTTTTTTTTTTTTGCAGTTAGTCTTTACACTTCTCTCTCTCTCTCTCTCTCTCTCTCTCTCTCTCTCTCTCTCTCTCTCTCTCTCTCTCTCTCTCTCTCTCTCTCTTTCGCACATTCTTACAATAACACCTAGCGCTATTTTCTTCTTGCGTGTGTTGCAGTCAATGTCGCACGCCACTCCGTCTGTGTCAGCTATTGCCATGCTCTGGGTGACCAACTATCGTCGTTTGGACAGCTGCAAAAATGCCTACACCAGGTTTAGTACGCAGAGAGGCAAAGTTTCCCGGGTAAGGGTTTGCCCACAACATAACCCAACCCAACACAACTCAACACAACACTAAACAGCCTACCTTCCTTTGCCCATCAACATAAAACCGCGAGTTAATTAAAATATCTGGGCTGTCGCTGGGGGCTGATGAGTCGGTGAATTTGCCCCTAAATTAAAAGCAGCCTTTAATTAATAACGAGGCCCGACCCAAGCCAAACCCGCCGGCGCATCAAAGAAGGGCCGCGCCGGATGTGGAAGAGGCGCCGCGCAATATGCAAAGAAAACGGAGCTGGGGGACGTGAAGTTAATGTCTTAGTGATGAATGGCTGGCTCGGTGAGTGATGTTACTTGTGCGTGTTGGTCTGCCTCCCGTGTTGTTTCTCTCGAGTTTTCAGTGTTCTTTTATTTCTAGATGTTTATTCATTTATATATTCTATCTCTTTATATATATTTTATCTCACTTTTCTAAGATTCCTTCAACCGCCATTACCAAATATTATGCCTTCTTGTTTTCTATTCCTCTCATCAGCCTAACATATTAATTTATTCCTATCAGATTACATATATTTTTTCTCTCTCTCTCTCTCTCTCTCTCTCTCTCTCTCTCTCCTGAATAGCTTCTATCAGCGTCTCACAAGATTATAAACTCCATTTTTTATATTACATCTTATTCCTCTTTATCTTTCCCCGGTACCCCATTATTCCCAACGCTGCCATTATTTTTCTCCCCCTTCGGCTGATAATAATGTGTAGTTTTCATCCCGTGGTCTCGTTTTCTTCACCTCAGCTTTAACGGGTGACTGAGATGAAACTCCGCCAGATATTCAATTGCTTTCTTCTTAGTATCATTAGCCTTAATAATGTGTGACTCGGTAGAATTTTATGAAGGGACGAGAGAGAGAGAGAGAGAGAGAGAGAGAGAGAGAGAGAGAAAAGAGATACAAAAAAATACTCACCGTCCTTGGAATCTTCTTGTAACGCCCCGTCAGTTACCATCAACATGAATGACCTGGTGCTCCATCCCCTGGTCATCTTTCTGGCGCGCTGACTGATGGGATGAAAAAGGCAAGTATGCTTGACGTGGTTCCGTTTGAGGTGGGAGTTTATAAGAGTTACAAGAAATAAAATGGGAGAGGAGTAAGACAGTTTTAGCGAGTGAGAGATAAAAGGAAAGTCATTAGATGCTGTGAAGAGAGAGAGAGAGAGAGAGAGAGAGAGAGAGAGAGAGAGAGAGAGAGAGAGAGAGAGAGAGAGAGACAGAGACGCACACACACACACACACACACACACACACACACAGACACAGACAGAGAGAGAGAGAGAGAGAGAGAGAGAGAGAGAGAGAGAGAGAGAGAGAGAGAGAGAGAGAGAGAGAGAGAGAGAGAGAGAGAGAGAGAGAGAGAGAGAGAGAGAGAGAGAGAGAGAGAGAGGATTCGACAGTTTTACGAATATTTTTTTGAGCAAGATCAAGTACAATTATACAATATCAACAAAAAAAAAAAAAAACGAAAATAAAGCAGAGGTGTTGTGTGATGCTTGACGTTGGTGATCAGTGTGGGTGAGGTGCATTATATACATTGTACACACTGTGTACAGTGCACACACGCAAGTAGTAGAAAAACTGCCATGAGGGGCTCACAGGAAGTGATCTCCTGGCAGTTATTGATTGATTGTCGGCTCCCCCATTCAGGATATTGATTGTTCGCTTCCCCACCCCCCCCCATCCATCCTCGAGGAATATTGATCCGAGTAACCTGAGAAAAAAGGGGAAGAGGCAACTTAACTCCGTCTACAGGCTTTGATTAAGAAAACGGAAGGAAGAGCCCTTGTTCTTCTTTATATTGATTAATTTCATGAAGGAAGGGAGAGAGGAGGATTTCAAGTAGGCATCCCACACGCTCACCTGACAAGAGAAGAGAGCGGCTAACGTCTTTACCTTACTGCTGATGGAGAGGAAATGCACCTCCCTCCCTCCCCATCTCTAATTGCTGCAAAAGGAGAGAAAAAATCTGTGTAGGGGTATGATTACGTCGCGTGAACGGAAAACAACTTCCTGACGGGGAGACAGAATACGCGTAGGCCTGAGGGGTGAAATAGAAATCTACCCCACACGCGAAAGGTGTGTTTACCTGTGAGTTGGCACGTAGAGTGGCCCCGGCAATTACTGATTGATCGTCATCTCCCCGCACAAGGTGAATGGTGAGAGAGATGAAGATTTTTTTTTTTTTCAAATCTGCGTACGGTCTATAGTATGACTAATTATTAAGTTTTTGATCCCCGTGATTGGAAAAGCTCCCTGAGAGAAAGGGTAGGTCACCAGGTAGGTCTATATGAGTGTCCCTTTGCGCCTGATGGGGGAAAGAGATATACCCCGCTGGTGGAAGGTGGGTAGGTGCGAGATCATCTCCATGAACAAGTAAACTGCCCCAAAAAAATGAATATATATATATATATATATATATATATATATATATATATATATATATATATATATATATATATATATATATATATATACAAAGATTATGTCTGGAGAGTATGGCTTTGAAAAACTGAAAATTTTAATTTTGATCCTAAAGGAGGAACAACTTTTTTTGCAATGATTTGCAGAATTTTGAATGAACAGACAGAGGAACAGACAGATGAGAGAGTACATGTCTAACTTGTACCAGATCTTTAACATGTCGTGGTCAATAAATGTCACTGACGGAGAGCTGGAAGATGGAGCTGACAATTAATTAGTTACTTCGTTGCTTAGGTATAGTTAACCATTCATTCACTCATCTTAATTATGAAGGAGGCTAAGCAATGTACTGAAAATAAAGTAAAATCCTGATAATCTGTGGGAAAAGAAATACTACTAAAAGGAAGTAAACAAGGAAATAGACAAAGGGTGGAAAAGGAAAACGAGAAAAGAAACTTGAGAAGAAAATGAAAAACAGATTCGGAGGAAGAGATGGAGGAAAGGACGGATGGGAAGGAGGAGGAGGCGGAGAAGAGGAACAGGAAACATGACGAAGAATTGGTTGGACGACAAGGAGGAAGAGGAGAAGGAGAAGGAGGAGGGGGAGAGGATAAGGAAGAGAAAATGAACTTAAAAAACAAATGAGAATAAGGAAGGACAAGAAACCTGAGATCAAAGACGACGAACACACAGATGACAGAAAACGGAATATACAAGAGGGTGCAGACAACGCGGAAGCAGAAAAAGAGAGTGGGAAACAGAAAGAGAGAGAGAGAGAGAGAGAGAGAGAGAGAGAGAGAGAGAGAGAGAGAGAGAGAGAGAGAGAGAGAGGGTGGGGAGAGGAGAGGGGACGCGACCCATAAATCCAGCCACGTGGCATTTGAGTGAGAGTTTTACGCCCAGTTATGAGTAGAGGAGAGGGCAGATAGGGGGCGCCGCTGCCATAAATCTCCGTGTAAGGCCATCTAGTGAGTTTATGTGTCGAAATACGATACCTTTTACCGTGACGGGATTTACGGGCGAGTCTGGAGATGGATAGACTGATGCGACGCTCTCTTGTTTGTGTTTAACCCGCATTGTGGCTGAGGGGCTGTCACGGTTCGGGGACAGATGTTAGAGGGACAAACCTGGCAGAAACGCGAGGGGAGAAACGTGTGGAGATGGAGGCGGAGGAGGAAGGGGATGAGTAGAAGGGAAGGATTGGAGAAAGGGTAGGAAGGAGAGTAGGTGGGTTGGAAAGGAGGGGAGGTGTGTGTGTGTGTGTGTGTGTGTGTGTGTGTGTGTGTGTGTAGTAGTAGTAGTAGTAGTAGTAGTAGTAGTAGTAGTAGTAGTAGTAGCAGTAGTAGTAATCGTAGTAGTAGTAGTAGGTTAGGAAATGTAAACGGGGAGAGAGAGAGAGAGAGAGAGAGAAATACAGAGAGAATGGACTGACACAATCAAGCGCAAACAAACAGAGAAACCGAAACAAACACAGATAATGAGCCGGAAACAAATGTGAAGAAACAGGCAAGTACGAGTGGTTGAACAGAAAGTATAAGAATCACACATCATTATTCACAGGAAAGTGTACCGGAGGAGCATCAACTTACCGAGGCTCCATTCTGCTCAGGTTTTCAAGGAGCAGGAGAAGGAAAGGAGCTGGAGTAGAAATGACCCTAGGAAACTTAAGACACGACTTCAGCTTCCTTGGACTTGGGAGAGAGAGAAAAAATAGTATACTGAGGCAAATTAAAGAAGTTGGATAGAACGGTACGCTTCCCTGAACCGTGTTGTTTGGGATCGCCCTCGTAATGAAGCTCAGTTCGAAATACTTGAGTGAAGCAATGAAGCACTGGAATGAAAAGAACAGAAGCAGAAGAGGGAGTGTCAATATTTAATTAGTTTTTTAGTCTGACTTATGCTCCATTTAGTTAATTAGTTAGGCACTTAGATCATTCCTTAACTCATTAGGAAGCTAATTCATGAATGGAGTAGCTGGTTAATTGGTTACTGTAGTTGCTGATTATCTGATCAAGTTAGTTTATTATCAAATTTAGATTTTATTCAGCTGTCTAGTTAGTTTTTTAACTTAGTGAATTAGTTAACTAATCAATATGATAGTTATTAATTCAGTTATTCAATTTGTACGTGGTGGAGGCTTGTTAGAGGTACTAAAAAAAATCCTGCCAATCTACAGCCCAACCCCAATATAAAACAGCAGAAATAAAATCAAATACATGGAATTAGGTAAGCTAATTATTAAATAAATGGTAAATGAAAAATGCTGTAAAATAGAATAAATATAGTTACATTAGAAATACAATAAACAATTACAATACAGTCATTACCAAGCTGCCATCAATCCAGATTCAAAACAAAAAACTTTCCCTGCCACTTACCTGTCGGCAAACATGAATTCTGTTATAACCGTGGAAAAAGAAAACATTAAATTGTACTAAATGAGATAATTATACTTCATTCTAAGAGTTGTTGATGTTGTTGCTGTTGTTGCCATTGGCGGTGGTGGTGGTGGCGGCGGCGGCGGTGGACGTGATGGTAGTTATAGCGGTGTTGGTGATGCTGGTGGAAATATTGTTGTTATTGGTGGTGGTGATGGTGGTCATAATGGGGATGGTGCTGGTGCTATTGTTGTTGTTGCTGCTGCTGCTACTGCTGTTGTTGTTATTATTGTTGTTGTTATTACTGTTATTGTTGGATTGGCGGTAACGGCGATGGTGGTGGTGGTGATGGTGTTGGTGATGATTGTGGTGAAGGTGATAGTGGTGGTGGCATTAGTATTGCTGCTACTGGTGTTCTTACTATCATCATTAATAATTCCTGGCAGCTTTATATGTCGTCATCTATAACTTCGAACCTATAATACTTGAGTATGAGTAATCCACGTGCTTTACCTTCAAGTTGTGCCATACCAGCAAGTGCTTTGTGACTGTCTCGGTGCAGTGGGGGCGTGGCAATTGCTTGTTGGCAGTGCTGGCTGACTGGCCGCGGGCGTGACGAGGCTAGGGCTGGCTGCGGAAGCCCTCTCGTCCTGTCACTGCAGAACGCTATGAATACTGATGCTCCTGCCGCCTCAACCTCCTCCTTTCCCTTCTCCTCTTCTCTTCCTTCTCCTGCACGTACCTTCTCCTATTATCGTGGTATCGCTCGTTCTGGCCCTCTTCCATTCCTCTCTCCTTTGTTTCCTAACTAATCCTCTTCCCGTCCTCATTCTGTACCTTCTCCTGTTATACTTTTTCTATTCTCTTTCTTCCCTCTCCTTCTCCTCCTTCTCCTCCTCCTCTTCCTCCTTCTCCTCCTCTTCTTCCTCCTCCTCCTCCTTCTCCTCCTCCTCCTCCTTCTTCTCCTCCTGCTTCCCCTCCTCCTCCTCTTCCTCTTCCTCTCACTTCTACTACTGATACCACTATTACTACTCCTCCCTCCTCTATTAAACGTCCTTTTACTCTTCCTTCCTGCTAGCTACACCTTCCATGCAAAAGTAAGCACCACTCTTTTGACTGACTTCATGCTTCCTTCTCCAATAAGTAACGATTTTGCCCAGCTTCCCTTGTGTGCTTTTTGGGTTCTGTGTTCATATAACCCAAGGAGTTTAAATATCAAGGTGAGGTCACGCCACAGATTTATCCTAGAGATACACACACAAGACATACTACACACTACACAGAGAGGTCTATGTACCCAAACACTCAAACAAGCATGCAAAGTTACACCGTTGAAACAGGAAATTAGACGGTTTGCCACCCACTTCCCGTCCCTGACAAATACACATACACAAATATACACACAAACACTCGCACACAATGCACATTCCACTCTTAATACCCTCTCCTACATCTCACATTTCCTCTCTCCTGCCTCTTCTCAAAACTTCACCAACATTTCCTTGGCTTTCTTAAACCACGCGCCGGAAAATTACTCGCATTTAAACTCCTCTTGACGCAAATCTAAAGACTAAAAGAACAAGATTACGAAAAGAAAACAAAGTAAGAAGCTAAAAGAACAGCATTCTAGTTTGAAGAGACATGTTGAATCGTTGTTTATGTCATTCTGTCACGGAAGAGGACGAGGGAAGGAAGGTTGAAAGGTCTCTCTCTCTCTCTCTCTCTCTCTCTCTCTCTCTCTCTCTCTCTCTCTCTCTCTCTCTGACATTTCTGTATCCTTTATTATTCCCTTTCCTTCTCTTCCTCCTCCTCC
>NC_059302.1:9585924-9603424 GCF_017591435.1 Portunus trituberculatus | reverse complement strand
CAAGGGAAGATGCAGCATTTTTGGTGATAATCCGCATCTTTTTGACCACTATTTAGGTATAGCGTTGTCCGACTTCATTTCGTGGATGTGACTCTAATCCCAAAGCAGTATTGATTTTTTTTTTTTTTTTGTGTATGTGTTAGTGTGTTCCTAGTGTTATCTTTTAACATGATTACGTGTGGGCCAGGAACTATATATTTGTAGTGTTAGAGTTGACATGAAGTTAAAACAAGTAGAAAATTAGAGTTGGCTGAATGTAACAAACATGCTTTGTACATAGCAGATAGGTTAAAGATTTGGTAATAAATTGAGGGAGGAAGGAATTAGAGACTTAAACAAACAAAGAAACAAAGGTTAACATAAACGCCTGTAAGCTCAATAAACAAGTCGTAAACCACGTGGAGTGATTTTCAGCTACATTGCTGTCGGACGATCTCAAGCAGTGATGGCACAGACTCAAGTAGTGACGTCACGGTTTCGCAAGGGCTATGCTTTATTTGAGCAGTCAAGAGAGAGAGAGAGAGAGAGAGAGTAGCGTGTGTTGTGTGATAGCTCGGTGGCACACTTTGTTATTTTATGAAGAACTAAAGTTTTCTAATAGAAGGAAGAAAAGGAGAACAGACAAGCTGGCCACGTACATCAGTTGTGGCCATGGATCACCAAAGGTTAACGCTATTCATTCAGTTGAGTGGTAAGCAGAGAAAAGTGTAAGGCTAATAGAAACAAATTTTCAGTGCTGACCAACAGCATGACAGCAAACCTTCATCAGAACTCACACATGGGAACTCTAAACACGAGCGCATGCCGTCACCACACACAACATAAAACCTTTCCTCTAGCTGTTGTCTGTTGCTGCCCCGAAAACCTATTTTTCCAAAGAAAGTAGACCGAGAAGAGCCTATTAATACGTTTACTTTCTGTATCTTACGGAACAAGTACCCAGAGTTACCCAAAGAAGCTGCCATGGTAGAATTTATGAAGTGAAATATGCTTGGTAGTGGTGTAGACTAAACCCAGGAACAATTTTTGAAAGAGAGAATATAGAATATCGTCCTCCTCCCAGGTTTTGAAGTAGGACTTAAAGCAGTTTTGAAGTAGATACCAGCTGGAAAAAGAATAACGTGTGGAATTTCGAAGTAGGTTTAACACAGGAACCATATTTCAAATAAAGAATGTTGGTACAGAATTTCATGATAGAACGACGATGAAGCAACCGATAAAAAGGAGAAAAATGTAATTTCGTGTTTCCTTCCCAAGAGAATAACAAATGTGCCGAATTTTAGAGTGGGCTTGATATAGGAATTGATATTTGCGAAAAGAATGTTTTGAGTTAGAACTTTATTGCAAGGGAGAAAAGGTTTGTGAAAACAAGATGGCGACTAGAAAAAAAGAGAAGAAAGAGAAAAATTGTAGTTCTGTCTTTCCTTTCAAACAAAAAAACTAATGAGTGAGTTTCTGGCACAGGCTTGACCGTGGAACATTTACCTACAACCTCAAATTAAAAGAGAGCAAGAAATGAAATAACATTGGATGATTAGAAAAAAAAAATGTCATAAAAAGTATGAAATTTTCTAATAGGTTTGAATTGAATTTCATGATGATGATGATGATGATAATGATGATGATGATGATGATGATGATGATGATGATGATGATGATGATGATGATGATGATAATGATGTTGAGAGAGAGAGAGAGAGAGAGAGAGAGAGAGAGAGAGAGAGAGATAGTCATCCAATTTTGCTTCCCCAAAAGTAGAAACGTTTGCTGATAAGTGAGTGTTTTGTTATGGTTTTTAAGATGGAACAGAGAACGACAATAAAAAGAAGGAAACAGAAGTGTTTCCATCTCTCCTCATAGGAATGATAAATGTAAAGGATGTTGGAGTAGATCTGATACTATACACACACACACACACACACACACACACACACACACACACACACACACACACACACACACACACACACACACACACACACACACACACACACACACACACACGCACGCACGCACACACACACACACACACACACACACACACACACACATCACATGCACACACAAAAAATAATAAATAAATCAAGATAGATAGATAGATAAATGAAAAAAAAAAACAAAGGAAAACAATATTTGTTGGAGGAATTCATGATGAGGAGAAACAAGAGTGTGCAGAAAAATTAAGCAGAGAAAAAATGTAATTTCTGTCTCTTTATATATATATATATATATATATATATATATATATATATATATATATATATATATATATATATATATATATATATATATATGAAAGCATTCCCGAGTATGTATGATACTGGAACATATTTACTCAAAATATTAGTTAGAGAGGAAAATACCAACGTATGTGTTTAACACCTGATAACTGAAGTGTCTTTTCGTGTCTTTTCCCAAACATAACAAGAGGAGTCTAGACTTTTCAAGTATGCTTGAAACAGGAACAATTATTTAGAGAAATGAAAAATTGCGTTTGCCCGGTTCTTCGGTGACGACACGGCAGTAAATTAACCCTGTGTATGGTAAGTCACATACACTGAAGTAGCCAGCGTAACATTATTCTAGACACACACACAAAAAAAAGAAAAAAAATTGAAAACAGTAAAACAGGCAAAGGAAGAATTACTATTTAGACAACAGGAGAATATTATACTGGAATTTCAAAGCAGAAGGAAGAAAGAAAGGATAATGCGGAAACAGCTAATACCTGCTGGAAATAAGTGAGATATATGATTTCGTGTTTTTCTTCTCCCCAAACATTAATAATTATAAGAAATCTGTTATTCACGAACTCGGAGAAGCAATAGTAGTTAACAATCGAGAGCAAAGTGAACACGATGGGAATGTAAGCATTTCGCAATAGCTAATGTGTGTCTCAGGGGAAGAAAAGACGTGTAAAATTTCAGAACGCATGGGTTTATGAGGGAAGGATGTTATAGTTTTTTTTTTTCTTTTCCAGGGTGGTGAGGGTGCATGTTAATCACGTTATGAAAGAAGTGGAGGCAAAGGCTGCACTGGAAATGTTTGTAGGCTACAGCTGTTGTGAAATGAAAGACGAACACACCCACATTTGCAGATGGCACTGACTTAATTGAAGGGGATGGAAAAGACTCACAGAATCTGGCAAATGCGTTAATACTATTTCCTAAAGGAGGGAAGTTGAAGGTAAATGGGTAAAAGAGTGAGGTGTTTTAATAAGGAAGAAGAAAAGAATAGAATTAAATGGCAGACCTTTCTTCCCCTTGTTAAGTCAGAGATCAGTGTCAGAAGCAGCGGGTTGGATGAGCAAAATTAATAATGCAAGAACTAAATGACTTTAAGTACCTTCTCTGGATTGTAGGAAAGCTTGGAAGAATGGAAGGAGAAGCGGGGGAAAGCAGGGCCAGGAGAAATTTTTTAGTATTATGTAGATTTTGTCTTAATATTCTCTTTTCCCTCGTACGGATTACATTCAGATGGCACAGTGATGTTTCTATGTATTCTCATGTTGGTATGTTCTTCTTCTCTCTTTAATTATGGAGGATCCTTGTTAAGCTATCACCAGAAACATGAAACTACTCCTCTAAATCCCAGTAATTTATATTGTAGTATCTCGTAAAAAGAAATGTGAGGTTCTGTGGTGTTGTAAAATTATGTCTTCTCTCAAATGGATTACATTCAAAGGCTAAGAAGGTAGATAGTTCCTTATTGATGATTTTTTTTCATATGCTATGGCATGATCTTACTATACAAATAACTTCCATAATAGCATATTAAATCAAATAACCCAAGATGAAACACAGTATTGTGCCAGAATATAATCCTAGATCACAATCAGTTCCCAAACTGCATGGTTTGTATCATGCCAGGCAGAGGTATTGAAATATCAATGGTATCTCGTCACAGTCATATGAAGGAATAGGTCCGTGTAGAACAGAAAATCATTCAGAACAAGAAAGGTGTGTTGCATCGAAGGCTTTCTCTCCCATATCCTGCTCCGCTGCCTGGGCAATATACTGGTAACCCTAGCCTGGCTATATTGTGGCTTTCATAGTCCCCTTCTGACTTAATAATGCAGTACATCTCTTGATTTATGAGTTTCGGTGGTAATAACAAGCCTAGAGCAAGGGGTATTAATCAAATTATAATGGTGGATGAAATTCGTGGCGCAGACTCGTTATTCATACACCGTGACACCATTTTAGTCTGTGGTAAAAGGAAGAAGATATAAAAATATGGTTATATGACATATGTGTGTACGTGGAGAGAGAGAGAGAGAGAGAGAGAGAGAGAGAGAGAGAGAGAGAGAGAGAGAGAGAGAGAGAGAGAGAGAGAGAGAGAGAGAGAGAGAGAGAGAGAGAGAGAGAGAGAGAGAGAGAGAGAGAGAGAGAGAGTGTGTGTGTTTCTTGTTCTTGAAAATTTCAAGGATCAAGTTTGTTTGTGGTTTGTATCTATTTTATTATTTTCCTTACCCATTACAAATAATTTTCTTTATCAAATGGTCCCTTTCTCTGAACAAAAGTAGTGAGCAACTTTTTTTTTCTTTGTTAGCTATTACGACGTACTACCTACTACGTACTACGTGTGCACAACAGTTACAGTAAAAGGCGGATTCACACTTGTCAATATGCGGCTGGAAATGCTAGCCGCTAAAAATATCAACAGAGCTCTGTTACCCGGAACACTTTCACAAAGCGGCTGGGAAGTATCGGCTGGTTGGCCTACATCTCTTATAAGAAGAGTATTCATCTTAACAGAAGACTATGCACAATTATGATCAAATAACATCATCTCAAATATTCAATCCTCACCTCCAACAACACCCTGTAGAGACGGGACACGGTCATCTGAGAGTGGCAGCCATCTCATCGAATATAGTTAGTTAGTTCTACGTAAGGTGTTTCTGCCGTACAGTTAATTTTTCGGCTCCCAGACAAGCTATTTGGCCCTCACTCCAACATCTTCCTCCGCCTCTGGACACCTACATATTCAAACCCTCCGTGACGTCACAATGTAATTATGTAAACAAACCCACTAGCGGCTGGACAAGATCTTGTTTTGCGGCTGGTTTCTCCACCCGTTAGGCACCAATATCCAGTCGAAAATTCTAGTGGCTGGCAATTCCAGCCGCATATTGAAACGTGTGAACCTGCCTTAAGGCTAGCCTCTGATAAAAGCTGATGAACATTAGATGACCATTTTAACAACTGATAACCTCGTACATACCTAACAGCTTTGTAAATAACTGACTGTAGCCTCGTGAGCAGTTGATGATAGTTGTCTCGTAAATACCTGATAGCATTGGGAACAGTTGTTGGTAGTCACTTGAATAAGCTGACGGTAGTCTCGTGAACAACTGATAGCCTCGTAATCAGCTGACAGCCTATTAAATCCCTGGTATTTTTAGAGTAAATTAGCCTGCCAGGATTTTTAATTTGCGTCAGGAAAAAGGAGATATGAAATATTGTTGTGTATGAGAGAGAGAGAGAGAGAGAGAGAGAGAGAGAGAGAGAGAGAGAGAGAGAGAGCTTATGCGAATTTGTTATCGTCGAGCTCGCGTGGCGATCACTTGTGCCAAATCAGAGTTTTACCTCCGGTACTTGAATATTTTTGGTGCAATGTTAGTAGGAACTCATTCTATCTGCTGGCTGCTACACTAGATGGTAAAAAATATAAATATATCCTGCTTATTCACATACACACAAAGAAAAGAAAGGATGCAGATTGGACTTATTAAAGTAGACCGTCAGTTTTAATAACACTTGGTAACACTGGACACACCATGTTTACGCTTACCTCTTGTTAGTGAGAATGCGGTGTCTTATTTCCCATCGTAATATTATTCAGCAAGTGCCTGGCTTTCTTCTGCAGCACGTTCTGACTCCTGAAGGCCCCTCCCTGCTCGGTGAGTACTCTTGCAGTTATGGAGTCACGGAAAACTTTGGAAAAAAAAAAATGGTGTTAAAACTGTGAGAGATTCATGTCTGCTGGTTGAGCAGTTTCTGCGAGTCTGCCTCAAAGATTTTGCCAGGATATATGATCATATATATATATATATATATATATATATATATATATATATATATATATATATATATATATATATATATATATATATATATATATATATATATATATATATATATATCATATAGTATTTTTGGGGTTCATTTATTTTTGCTTTCAACAACGTGAAATATGCATAATTTGTTCTCTTTCTGCTACTTGTAAGAAAGATTTTGTTCCTCTTACCTTTGAGTAGATTCCTTCTTATTGCTTGTAGGTATATGCCTTGTGTAGAACATAATTTCTGTTAAAATATCTGATATATATATATATATATATATATATATATATATATATATATATATATATATATATATATATATATATATATATATATATATATATATATATATATATATATATATATATATATATATATATATATATATATATATATATATATATATATATATATATATATATATATATATATATATATATATATATATATATATTGGGGGCCGTCGTGGTGCAGTGGGACCGCGCGCGCTTTATGGGCCCCAGGGTTCTCAAGCGCATGGGTTCGAATCTTGGCCACGGTCCGAGGTTAGGAAGGGATCCAATCGGGGTAACGGTTCCCAAATGCCTGTAAATTTACTTTCAATCCCTCTGGGGTCACACAGGTGTCAGGTTTAGGGACATATTATTAGTATTTGTTAATGACCTAGATTAGCGTTTCTTAATCTTTTCTGACCTCAGCACCCCTGTAGTGACGTGTGGGCAGTCCAGCATCCCCTAATTTTGGCTAACATGTGTTACTACAAAATACAACCAATTGAAGTGCAGTACTGCGTGATCCTCTTTGTTGATTCTTCAAAACATAAACATTAAGAATGTCAGTCCTATTGTCAAAAACAATAAGAACCGAAAAAATTAAAGCGTGTATGGTTCGCACAAATTCAGTACTTTTCATCACCACTTTAAAATGCTTTAATACTGTTGTAAATATATTTATATACACACTTCCATATAAAACGTACATATAATACATTTGTCAAAAAAGCATCTTTCCAGTACCAGTCACCCGTGCTAGAAATGCTGATATTTTACCGCCATGTATTAAGTATTTCCCAGCACTCACTAAAATATATTTCAGCTCCCCTGGAGGTGCTACCACTCCAGGTTAAGAAACGCTGACCTAGATAGTGGATTCGTAACGATGTTAGCAAATTTGCGGATGGCACGAAGATTAAAGTTAATGGGTTTCATTCAGGAAGTCAACAGATCAACAGATCACGCAGGGACGCCACAGAACGTCTAACTTCTGATCTTTCTAGGATTCCTGATTGGGGCAGACAATACTTAGTAGTTTTCAATGCCTCAAAAACTCAATTTTTCCATCTATCAACTCGACACAACCTTCCAGACAACTATCCCCTCTTCTTCAATGACACTCAACTGTTTCCCTCTTCCACACTGAATATCCTCGGTCTGTCCTTTACTCATAATCTTAACTGAAAACTTTACATCTTATTTCTTGCTTAAGCAGCTTCTACGAAGTTATTTGTTCTGCGGCGTCTGCGCCAGTTTTTCTCGTCCCCCAACTGCTAACTCTGTACAAGGGCCTTATCCGTCCTAGTATGGAGTACTCTTCGCATGTTTGGGGGGTTTCCACTCATACAGCTTTATTAGATAGGGTGGAATCAGAAGCTATTCGTCTTATCAACTCCCCTCGTCTGACTGAATGTCTTCAGCCTCTTTCTCACTGCCGAAATGTTGCATCTCCCTCTATCTTTTATCGCCATTCTCATGCTAACTGCTCTATTAATCTTGCTAACTGCATGCCTCCCCTCCTCCTGCAGCCTCGCTGCACAAGGCTTTCTTCTTCCTCTCATCCATATTCTGTCCAACCCTCTAATACAAGAGTTAACCAATACTCTCAGTCATTCATACCTCTCACTGGTAAACTCTAGAATTCCCTACCTGCTTCTGTATTTCCATCTTCCTACGACTTCACTTCTTTTAAGAGAGAGTTGTCAAGACATTTGTCCCTGGCTTTTGGATGACTCTTTCTGATCTTTTAGGGAACATATAGTTCCAGTAGGGCTTTTTTTTCTAACGTTGTTGTTGCCAAGGGCATCACTTTGCTGGCTGCCTTAGATGGACAAATGGCAAATTTAGCTTGATATTAACATTTAAGAAATATTTATCATAGGTAGAAAAATATCATACAGTAGATACACAATAAAAAAAGAAACTTAATTAAGATTACGAAATAAAATAAATTAGAATTACTGTGGTTACCTTTTATCTCCGTCCAATGAAACAATGCTTACCCAAAATAGAGCAAACAGGATTTTAGGATTGTTAAAATAGAAGTTCTAAGGAAATATTAAAGTTATATTTGAGGTTAGTCTGACCTCCTCAGTATCAATAATCAAGACTGAGCAAGAATAATGAGTTCAAGCTTAAAACAAAGTTAGGTTTAAGAAGAAGCTTGGAAGGAAATGTTTCTCAAATAGAGTGGTAAGTGAATGGAATGGACTCAGTAATCAGGTTGTTAATGCCGAATCATTTGGAGGGTTTAGAAAGATGTAAAAAATAAGGATGATGATAAAAAGGAATAGGAATAGGTAGGTATAGTACGTATGTCTCATATACTGAAAACTGTCACGTGTAGGCCTTATGGCTTCCTTTCAACCTGCCCGATTTTCTTATGATCTTACGTTCTTATAACTCGACTCATGAACGAAGGTAAGCAGGTACTAGCCCATTATCTCTTTCTTCTCTCTCTGTAGATTATATTCTTTTTATCATTGGACCATATTCTGAAACCCTTCTAGGCCAATCCACACCTACTTACGGTAATTTCAAAAGCCTGTTGTTCAAGTTAGACTGGTATTTAAGGGAGTTTTGCGGTTCTAATGACAGACTGACGTTAATTTTTACATTAACATTGTTTATAGGGAAAAATCATCGACAAATATCTATGTACATTTTCTTAGCATTTATCTATCTATATCCCTATACGGTCCACTGTAAGTTTTTTACCGAATTCAGAAAAACTGACATAGCATGTTAAAGATCAGCCTTATGTAAGACATTTTTACTACTGTGCATTTTATTTTTTATTATTATTATTATTGCTGCTATAGTTAAAAAATAAAGTAGACCATTTGTGGGCCTCGGGCAACTTACGACGCACCACGCTCATCCCAAATGGAATATTTTCGCCTACTTACAATGGACCCCGCTCATCCCGGATGGACTTTTTGGGCAACTTAGGATGGGTCGTGTTCATCCTGAATAGGTTGTTTATATGATAAAAAGGACATAAATGACGTGTGCATATATTTTCAACATTACTTTATTCAAGAAAAGTATCAAAAGAATAGAAAAATATAGAATACAAAACTTGCAAAATCCTTTCATTTGTTCACATTGACATCACAGTACTTCATTCACTTGCCAATCCCTTATGGAAAGTCAGCAGAGCAATTCCTGTTATCAGACAGACACAAAGCAACATTGCATGTCTCACACACCCAACGTGACTTGTGAATGGCATTCTTGCCACAGCAGTGCTTACAGGTTTGTCTCATGGTGACATGGTGGGATAGATGGAGGCTGGTGGCATCGTGCCGCTTCTCCACACTTAGCACCTCGCACCACTGGTCCCGGCTGGGAAGAGGTACTTCTTGCCTTGAGAGGGAATCCCAAGTTACCTTGTTTCTAGCACTGTTGGATATATCAAGCCGGAAGTTCTTGAGGGGCATGAGTGGGACTTCCAGAGCCTTGCAGTCTCTCTTGTACAACACCCAAGAGTTGCATAACCATCACCTCATTCATGGAGTTCACAAGTGTTGCTGGCACTTTTAGGAACTTCTTCGTGACGAGGTCAAAGAGTGGGAGAATTTTGAAGAACCTGTCATTGGACTCGTCTCCTTTGCTGTTATCATTGAAGTTGTTCTTATCATCTTGAATCTATTCTTGGACATGTAGTCTGCCACCTATGGCACTCTTGTCTTCGCCCAGTAGTTATTCACGCTAGGGAATCTGGCAAACCCCATGTAGACCAGTGCACCGATGAAGACACTCAGCTCTATCTCAGCAATGATGAAAGTGCTGCGCAGGTTCTTCTGTCTTGCATACACATTAGTCTGGTAGACAATGTGATCCATCACTTCTTTCGTGAAGAACATGCTGAAGTATTCATGAGGCTGTTTGATCAAATGTGGCTTCCCGTGTCCATATTCTGGCAAGGGCTGGGCGGTGATGTCCTTTTTCTCCCACATCCGTGCCTTCTTGAATGTTAGAGCCTGTTCCTCCTCTTCTTCCTCTTCCTCGTCTGGAAGTTCCATTGGTCGCACAGCTGGAAGAAACAAAAATATGTGAGCATAGTGAAATAAAAGGAGCTATGGAGAACACAGTGTAGAATATGAATACACGAGATATACATAAAAGTAGGTAAGTAAGGAATGAGGAAGAGACAAGGAAAGGGTGGGTGTCCATCTGGGGACATATGGATGGAGAGACGATGTTGGGAGGGAGAGAAAGATTAATTGAAATGGAAGAATGAAAAAGAGAAGAAAGGGAATAATGTATGAGGAAGCACAAAAAGGTAGAGGAAATAAAGATAGAAAAATAGAGTAGGAGAAAGAAAACGATGGAATGAGAGAAAATGAAGAGGGACGTGTATGGCAAAACTTAAATGTCCACGCGCCTTTGTTTAGATGCACGGGTATTTAATTAAATGCCCTGCCTCTTTTAAAGTTCCACCCACACCAGTCAACACTGAGTCATACTAACCTTTTATTTTTCTTGATGTTGAAGGGACTTCCTCGCCTTCTTCATCATCATTTGTGTCATCCAGGAGAGCACTCATGTCATATCAGGGTTCAACACATCATTATCTTCAACCTCAACATCACTGTCATCATGGATAATACGAGGCAGTTTCACCCTGTCATCTTCCAATCCAGCCTTCCTGCTGAAAAAAATTTTTGTGCTACACTGAAAAGAAAGAAATAGGATTTAGTAAAGATATACAGACATCGTTCGTATCGTATATAGATTCATAAGTAAAAATAGATATATAAATATATATGCATATTATACATCAGTGTATTAAACAAACAAGAATACCAATAGAAACAAATAAAAACAAACTACATGTCCTTCACTGTACACATATAAGAATAACATGCAATAACATGAGCTTCTTTTCACCGTCGAATAACACCCAAAGCATCCCAATTGGGCTTAGCGTATTTCGTAGAATAGCGCCCAAAGCATCCCATATGGGATGAGAGTACTCCGTAGAATGCCACTCTAAGTATCCCAACTGGGCTCTTTACATTTTCCCAACTGATTTTCACTAACTCAGATTTATTATAGATAGATTAAACTTACTTCAGAATGCTGCCACATCATTCTCATAAAACATATAAAAGAATTGATTACTTACCTTCATTGTTGTAGTAGCGAAGAGCTGAAATGTGAGGAGAACTGATCACCAACACTCCACCGTTCGTGGCAGGCTGCAGACTGAATGCACTGCAGGCAGTGTTATTCGCATTTCGCGGGTAGATTCTTGAATGTGATTGGTTGGAATTAGAAAAAGCGGAGTGTCTCTGTCATCTGGTGACACAAACCAGCAAATTAGATCAAACACTATCCCGCGGCTACAGTTTGTATGTGGATCATTTTAAGTAGCTCATATGGAGTTCTAGGTCTATAAAGGGATATAAGTCTGTGTCTATCTCGATTTATCCGTCTATCTATCAATCTATGTCTCTATCTACGTCTATTTAATGTTTTAATTGCATTACCGGATGTTAGGTGAAGCGTCAACCGCATTAATTAGCATTCCTTTGTCACTGCCCACCCATCATCCTAATGCTGCTGCTGATGATGAAGAAGACGATGATGATGATAAGTGAACTTCAGCCAGACAAAAAGCATTTGGCGGCTCATTTCATTTCTTTCATTATTATCATTTTTATTATTATGATCATTATTATTATTATTATTAGTATTATTATTATTATTATTATTATTATTGTTGTTGTTGTTATTATTATTATTATTATTATTATTATTATTATTATTATTATTATTATTATTATTATTATTATTATTATTCTTACTACTGCTGCTGCTACTACTACTACTACTACTACTACTACTACTGCTACTACTACTACTGCTACTACTACTGCTACTACTACTACTGCTACTGCTGCTGCTGCTGCTGCTGCTGCTGCTGCTGCTGCTGCTGCTACTACTGCTGCTGCTGCTATCATCATTACCACCACCACCACCACCACCACCACCACACCACCACCACCACCTGCCACCACCACCACCACCACCACCACCACCACTGCTGCTGCTGCTGCTGCTGCTGCACTGCTGCTGCTGCTGCTGCTGCTGCACCTGCTGCTGCTGGCTACTGCTGCTGCTGCTGCTGCTGCTGCTGCTGCTGCTGCTGGGCTGCTGCTGCTGCTGCTGCTGCTGCTGCTGCTGCTGCTGCTGCTGCTGCTGCTGCTGCTGCTGCTGCTGCTAAAAATGGTGCTGATGATGATGCTACTACCACCACCACTGCCACCACCACTGCCACCATCACTGCTGCTTGCTGTTACCATTGCTGCTGCTGTTGCTGCACTGCTGCTAAAAAATAATAAGATGCTGACTGCTGCTGTTGCTGCTGCTGCTGCTGCTGCTGCTGCTGCTGCTGTTGCTGCTGCTGCTGCTGCTGCTGCTGCTGCTCAACTGCTGCTGCTGCTGCTGCTGCTGCTGCTGCTGCTGCACTGCTGCTGCTGCTGCTGCTGCACCAACTGCACAACTGCTGCTGCTGCTGCTGCTGCTGCTGCTGCTGCTGCTGCTGCTGCTGCACCACAACACCACCACCACAACTGCAACAACAACAACTGTTTCTGCTGCTGCTGCTGCTGCTGCTGCTGCTGCTGCTGCTGCTGCTGCTGCTGCTGCTGTGACTGCTGCTGCTGCTGCTGCTGCTGCTGCACTGCTGCTGCTGCTGCTGCTGCTGCTGCTGCTGCTGCTGCTGCTGCTGCACCACCACTGCTGCTGCTGCTGCTGCTGCTGCTGCTGCTGCTGCTGCTGCTGCTGCTGCTGCTGCTGCTGCTGCTGCTGCCAACACTGCTGCTGCTGCTGCACACTGCTGCCACTGCTGCTGCTGCTGCTGCTGCTGCTGCTGCTGCTGCTGCTGCCACCACACCTGCTGCTGCTGCTGCTGCTGCTGCTGCTGCTGCTGCTGCTGCTGCTGCTGCTGCTGCTGCTGCTGCTGCTGCTGCTGCTGCTGCTGCACCACCACCACCACCACCACCACCACCACTGCACTGCACTGCTGCTGCTGCTGCTGCTGCTGCTGCTGCTGCTGCTGCTGCTGCTGCTGCTGCTGCTGCTGCTACTGCTGCTGCTGCTGCTGCTGCTACTAATAATAATAATAATAATAATAATAATAATAATAATAATACTGCTGGTGCTGCTGCTGCTGCTTGCTGCTGCACCACTGCTACTACTGCTGCTGCTGCTGCTGCTACTAGTACTACTACTACCACTATTATTACTACTACTACTATTACTATTATTACTAATACTAATATTACTGCTACTGGATTCGACGGTGTGTAGCTCCGACGGTGGAAAATGAAGAATTCGATGGAACCATTAAAAGACGTTGAAACTTCTGACATTTTTTCATGTGTGATAAGAATAAATGGTGGAAATAGGCACATAAAATGCTCGCTCTTTAAGTAGTTGATATTTCAAAACAAACGTGTAGATTATGAAGTTTAAGAAAGGAAGTGGTTTAGTAATTCAAATGTAATTTATTTGCTTAAACTTATTCTGAAAATATTATTTAAAATAGTAAGATGAAGTGTCGCCCTCGCTTGCATTCTGTAAAGGTGATACTTGTTGGAGGAACTGGTTTGGGGTAATACATTTTGCATTATATGATTCCCATATATTAAAGATCTTTCCCTGTTAATAACGAACGGTCGTGTTCTGATATAGCTGCAGTTTTGCCTCTGGGACCAGCTGGCACTGGCTGGCAACCTGTCTACATTAATGGTGAAGGGCTTTCATTAACTCATACACATTGGTGTTGCAATTTTCATATCCTGCCTTGACGCTGAGTTTATTCATGCCATTATGCCACCCCTCCACACCATTGTTAAAATAATTTGCCCAAGAAGATGGAGGAAATGTGAACAACGAAATCCATGTTGATTCCATTAATTATATCATGGCAAGTTGGAATCATTAATGCGAGGGCCAAGCAAACAGTACCTTGTTGGCCGTAGGACATATCTGACAGAACCAGTCAATATTACCACCCTCACAAAAAAAAAAAAGCCTTTTGTATTAGGGCTGTGAGATTTCAGCGTCATTAGTTCTGTGTTGCCATCTGTCGCAGAGCGAACCGCCTGGTGACAAAAGACTTGCTGAGACCATGGTTCAGTCTGTCAGAACGAAGGTGAATATAACAGTGATGGTGACCTTGATGATGAGTTCAGGAAGCATCATATGAAGATGTGGAAGTTTCGACGGAACTGTTATGGAAGGCTCGACGGTGAGTTGTTTCTGGAGGGTTCCACGGTATCGTCGAAGGGGTAAAGCGTCGAATCATCTTTCCTGCTACTACTATACTACTACTGCTACTACTACTTAAACTGCTACTACTACTACAACAACAACAACTACTACTACTACTACTACTACTACTACTACTTTAGTTCTTTTTATTTTACTTTTACTACAACTACTACTACTACTACTACTACTAGTACTATTTCTTTTTATTTAATTTTACTACAACTACTACTACTACTACTACTACTACTACTACTATTTTTTTTTTTGTTTTACTACTACTACTACTACTACTACTACTACTACTACTACTACTACTACTACTACTACTATTAGTTTTTTGTTTTACTTTTACTACTACTACTACTACTACTACTTCTACTACTACTACTACTACTACTACTACTACTACTACTACTACTACTACTACTACTTCTTATATTACTATTAATATTAATCTATTCTCGTCATCATCATCATTATCGTCATTTTCATCGCCGTCATCATCATCATCATCATCATTATCATCAATATTTTTCAAGCTCTTAGACAGACTCCCATGAAAGCGAAACATTATTATAATATTCACTGTCTTTGCTAATGAGGTATAGTTTAACAACAAGGATCAGTTAAGATACATTAGTGGTGCAGTACATTTATTACAGCTGCTCGCTACTCTAAGCATTGCATCAAATACTCGTACTAGAGGTGGTAGGACTAGAACTGCATAACAAGCTTTGCCCATTTATTTTGACTTGATGTGGTGATTGATTTCCATTACCTGCTTGTCAAATGTATGTTCTTGGTTTGTAACATCATTAACCTCTGCTTATGTGATTGTTCTGGTGTTGATAGTGTCAGTGTTTGCTTTCTCTACGAGTATGTTACAAACATTTCAATTTTTTCTTAATGTTTTTCCAGGTATTTTTGGATTCTACTTCTCCGTCTTCTGTAGATTGTGACTCTTTTAATATTTTTGTTATTTGTTTTTATTTTATTCTTTCTTTTTTTTCCTCCTACCAGTTTCTCTTTTATATAAGAATACGTCATCACTTTTGCTTTGTGCTTGTTTGCATGTTTATTTGTGTATTTGTATTCATTGTTAGTTATACTCGTATATTTCATGTAGTGTAAAGAATGTATTTCCAGGGTTCCTCATCATATCACGGTATTGGTGGAATGATTTACCAATACATATCTATTACATCTATTCTCATGCGGTGTTTGCTTTTCTAAGGCTACCTAAGTGCAGTTTATTGCCGCCATACATCAATTTTATGGGTGCCTTGGCTTCCTGGCACCGTGTATTCAACCCTCTGATTCATGTGACTCCTCTTCAAGATCAGTCGAACGACTTGGTGCAAGCTTAGGGTACGATTTCGAAAGAAGTGACAGAGTAGTTGCATCTCTTACTATCTGTCGTTACTCCCATGGCTTCCTGGCACCTTGACCCTCTGATCAATAATACTCCTCCTCTGCTTCAATAAAACGACTTGATGCAAACCTAGGATACGATTTCAAAAAGAGTGTCGTCGTGGTTGCATTTCTTACTATGTTCTGCTCTTATTTCCAAGATTACTGCTCGTCTGAATTTGGTAGCTGCATGCTTCCATCTACTGATGTATCCTCATAATATAATACTTTTGCTGTCCTCCCTCACCCATGTTCTGTCCACCTCACTGATGCAAGTATTTCCGCTCTTACCCATTTGACTGGTGGACTCCGGAATCATTATCCTGTTTGCTTTTGTTCCTGCTTATGAACTGAATTATTTGATTATTTACAGTGGGGTGGATTATAACACCTCTGAAAATGTATTGGTTATTCCTTTTAGTTCTTTATATACATCTAGAAACGGGATTGCCAGCATTTTTTATTGTTTTTTTTTTTGCGGATCTCTCTAACACACACACACACACACACACACACACACACACACACACACACACACACACACACACACACACACACACACACACACACAATCAACTAATCAATCAATCAATTTATTAGATAGAGTAAAAAAAATGGTATCTTTAGTCTTATCTCATTTCTGTAAAACATCAAGGTCCACACAAGTGAAGACAGATAATGTACGAGTAATATAATCATCACCACGTCAATCAAAGGCATCACGAAGTCAACAGCTGACCACCGTTGCTTTTCACGATAACCACCACCACCACTACCACCACTACTGCCATCACTACCACTACTATTACTGCTACTACTACTACTACCACTACTATTACTACTACTACTACTACTACTATATCTTTACCGTTACCTTTACCCTGTACCTTTACCTTATAACCACCACCACCATCACCATCACCACCACAACCACCACCATATCATATCTTTACCCGCGGAAGACTCACACTAAGCCACACCAACACCACGCCACACCACACTGCACCACACCACACCACACCACACCACACCACACCACACCACCACCAATACAGGAAAGCAAGACTATTTTGGAATATTACTGAAATGCCGACTGCCTTATCAGCTGTGTGTGTGTGTCCGTGCTTTCCTCATCCTCAGATCTGTCAGGGATTTCTATTGCGGTAACTCTGTGGCTGCTCTGGTTTGTTTTGATTGGCCGTGTGGGTTTTGAAAATATATCTTTATAATCTGGTAAAGTTTGGTTTGTGGGGAAATGCAGCTACACAAGATTTCTATTATTCTTAACCTCTTGAGTACCATGAGGCATTTCCTTTCTCTTTCTGCTGTCTATTTGGTGATTTTATACAGCTTCAGGATAGTGAAGACTGTGGCCATTAATCTTCTGACTTCCATAGACACTTCCTAATGTCAATAAAATGGTTCAATTGTACACAAATATCAAGCTAAAAATGTTTCCCAG
>NC_059302.1:9570924-9575924 GCF_017591435.1 Portunus trituberculatus | reverse complement strand
GCAAAGGACAGACCGAGGATATTCATTGTGGAAGAGGAGACAGTTGAGTGTCATTGAAGAAGAGGGATAGTTGTCTGGAAGGTTGTGTCGAGTTGATAGATGGAGGAATTGAGTTTTGAGGCATTGAAAACTACTAGATTTTCTCTGCCCCAATCGGAAATCTTAGAAAGATCGGAAGTCAGGCGTTCCGTGGCGTCCCCGCGTGATCTGTTGATTTCCTGAAGGGTTGGACGTCTCTGAAAGAACGTGGAAAGATGTAGGGTGGTATCATCAGCGTAGGAGTGGATAGGGCAAGAAGTTTGGTTAAGAAGGTCATTAATGAATAATAGAAAGAGAGTGGGTGACAGGACAGAACCCTGAGGAACACCACTATTAATAGGTTTAGGAGAAGAACAGTAGCCGTCTACCACAGCAGCAATAGAGCGGTCGGAAAGGAAACTTGAGATAAAGTTGCAGAGAGAAGGATAGAAGCCGTAGGAGGGCAGTTTTTAAATCAAAGCTTTATGCCAGACTCTATCAAAAGCTTTTGATATGTCTAACGCAACAGCAAAAGTTTCACCGAAATCTCTAAAAGAGGATGACCAAGACTCAGTAAGGAAAGCCAGAAGATCACCAATAGAGCGACCTTGACGGAAGCCATACTGGCGATCAGACAGAAGATTGTGAAGTGACAGATGTTTGAGAATCTTCCTATTCAGGATAGATTCAAAAAACTTTAGACAAGCAAGAGATTAAAGCTATAGGACGGTAGTTTGAGGGGTTAGAGCGGTCACCCTTTTTAGAAACAGGCTGAATATAGGCGAACTTCCAGCAGGAAGGAAAGGTAGAAGTCGATAGACAAAGTTGGAAGAGTTTGGCCAGGCAAGGTGCAAGCACAGAAGCACAGTTTTTGAAAACAATAGGAGGGACCCCATCAGGTCCATAAGCCTTCCGAGGGTTTAGGCCAGCAAGGGCATGGAAAACATCATTACGAAGAACCACTACTACTACTACTACTACTACTACTACTCACCAGACACCAGACACCAGACTTTGTACTATTCTCTTCCTGTATTTCCTTCTTAATTTCCTCCCTCCCTTCTTGTATTTCACGTCATTCTATCCCTCCATTTCCCCACCATTGTATCTTCCTTCCATCTCTCCCATCAACGCTCCGGCGCTCCCTCTCCCTCTCCCTCTTCCTTTCTCTCTCTCTCTCTCTCTCTCTCTCTCTCTCTCTCTCTCTCTCTCTCTCTCTCTTACCTGGTCTTAGATTCTCCAGGTGACATAATTAAGGGTAATATTGATTCGCCGTCACGAACACGTCACGAGCACGACAGGTGAGCGATCAGGTGAGGGGGGACTTATTAATGTTGTATGAGAGAGAGAGAGAGAGAGAGAGAGAGAGAGAGAGAGAGAGAGAGAGAGAGAGAGAGAGAGAGAGAGAGAGAGAGAGAGAGAGAGAGAGAGAGAGAGAGAGAGAGAGAGAGAGAGAGAGAGAGAGAGAGAGAGAGAGAGAGAGAGAGGCATAGTAAGAGTGGGAACTGAATTTTTTTGTTGTTACATAACTTCGCACACACACACACACACACACACACACACACACACACACACACACACACACACACACACACACACACACACACACACACACACACACACACACACTGTATTAGATTTACTAAGACATGAAAAAAGAAGATATCTGAACATAAATAATTCATTGAGAAGACCATCAGCTAGTCCTCCTCCTCCTCCTCCTCCTCCTCCTCCTTCACCTTGGCACGAATCAGAGAAGCTCATTAAACAGAGTAATGAAATCTTAGAAATGTATATTGCAAGCGTCACTAAATGTAACCATAAGTGTTTTTTGAGTAACTTGCGGAATAAAAAAAGAAATCTTAACATCTCACATCAACTCGATCTATCTAGATCTAAGCTTGCCACTGAAAAGCTTCAGATCACTGACACATTAAATTACTATTTTGTTATTTTATTATTTTCATTGTGGAAAACATTCATGAAATCCCCAAACATCCCCTATCATAACCTAACCCCTACAAGTATCTGTGAATTTTGTGAAGACAAAACAAAGTAACTGATAAAATGAAAACTAAGTAAACCTCGGCTCAGACTATAATGCACCACGCGTCGTGAAATAAACTAAATCTCATATTTGTAAACCTCTTTCATTGCTGTTCGCGAAATGACTTAATTGCGCTAAGGTTCCCAGGGATCGGAGTTTCCCCAATACATAAGAAAAACGACAAATCTTTTTCACCCTCACATCTGTAATAAGCGAATTAATAAAAATTTTTATATGCCATAATTTAGTGAACTTTCTAGAAGTAAATGATTTAATCCATGACTCACAGCACGGTTTTCAAAATGTTCTTGTTTAACTAACCTCGACTTCATTAATGATTAGATAGCCTTACGACAAGATAGAGGCAGCAGATGTAGTGTATTTAAATTTTCAAAAAGCTTTTGGCAAAGTTCCCCATAGCTGTCTACTATTTAAATGAATTCACATAGTATAGATGGAAAACTTCTTACAGGGCTGGAAGACTGATTCTCTGACGGAAAGCAGCGCGTTGTTTTAAATGGTAAATCTTTAAACTGGCGAGAAGTTTTAAGTGGTGTACCACAAGGATCTGTATTTGGCTCTTTTCTTCTATTTGTTTTCGTTGACGATATCGATGAGGATCTCGTCTGTATGATATGTAACTTTGCCGATGATACTAAAATAATGAATGATGTCATCACATCAGAGGACAAAAGAAAATTACAATCTGATCTCGACCGCGTAGTCACTTGGTCAGACAAGAACATGGCAGATGAGCTTCATATAGTAATAATGATCATATTAGTTTCTCAATGAACGGTTCCGAGATTTTCAAGGTTAATGAGAAAAAAGCGTTTTAATTACCTCAGACCTCAAATCGAGTACACATTGCTCGGATATAGTTAAAACAGTAAATAATTTTTTTGGTTTTATTGGTAGGACTTTTGAATTCAAATCAGAAGAGGTAATTCTCACATTGTTTAATTCGTTTGTCCGACCTCATTTTGAATACTGTATCCAGTTCTGGTCGCCCCATTACAGGAAAGATATAGACAAGCTGGAGGGAGTTCAAAAAGTCACCAAAATGATCCCACGACTGTGAAACTATATGAGGAACGCTGGAAGGAACTCTATCTATTTAGTCTAGAGAAGCAACGGATGCGAGAGGATTTAATTGAGGTATTTGAAATGTTTCGCGCCTTTCATAACGTAAGCATAAATAACGATTTGATTATTAACAGAACCAGCACCACTCTAAGTAACAGCTATAAGATAATGTATAAGTGTTTCAGATCAGATGAAGCTAAACACTATTTCTTTAATAGGGTTATAAATGTTTGGGACTCTCTCACAGCACATGTAGTCCATTGTAACACGAGAAACTTAAACACAAATTGGACAAGCACTTCGCACCAACTTCCCAAATAACGTACTTTGCGCTTACATTAAGTCTATTTTTCTTTTTTTTTTTTTTATATAGTATTTTAGGTAGCATTTCTTTCAATCTTTCCAATAACATTTTTTACTCTCTCTCTCTCTCTCTCTCTCTCTCTCTCTCTCTCTCTCTCTCTCTCTCTCTCTCTCTCTCTCTCTCTCTCTCTCTCTCTCTCTCTCTCTCTCTCTCTCTCTCTCTCTCTCTCTCTCTCTCTCTCTCTCTCTCTCTCTCTCTCTCTCTCTCTCTCTCTGTGTGTGTGTGTGTGTGTGTGTGTGTGTGTGTGTGTGTGTGTGTGTGTGTGTGTGTGCGTGCGTGTGTGTTTTCTTGTTTTCCTTCCTTAGACCCCATTGTCTTGTTGCCTTTAACTCAAAGAACCCGCAGTCACACCGACAGTCTCGTTAGCTCCAGTACGGCTGTTGTTATCTCCTCCTTCCTTTGTGTTCCTTTGTATTCCTCCTCCTCCTCTCGTAAGGATTTTATGCGGTTGATATTCCCTGGAAATTTGGTATGGTGTCGAGAGAGAGAGAGAGAGAGAGAGAGGGGAAGACATGTGTTTGATGTATTGGTAGGGGTTGGGGGAAGTGTTTGATGCATGGTGTACGTGTGTTTGTGACGAGAAGGAGGAGAGGAAGCAGGAGCAGGAGGGAAATAGAAAGGGAGAAAGGGAGGAGAGGAAAGGACTGGGCGGGGAGATGAGTCAGAAAGACGGGAAACGGAGGCAGGAGGAGGAGGAGGAGGAGGAGGAGGAGGAGGAGGAGGAGGAGGAAGAGGAGCGCTTGATTATAATGTATTTTGCCTCATGGCGGTGGTGGCGATTGTGGTGGTGGTCGTGGTCGTGGTGGTGGTCATGTTGATGATACTACTAAAATGTCACTACTACTACTACTACTACTACTACTACTACCACCACCACCACCACCACCACCACCACCACCACCACCACCACCACCATCACCACCACCACTACCATAAGTTTCTGAGAGATAGCACAGGGAGTCAGGAAGTTCAACATTATAGTCATGAGTTTCTTAGCATAACTGAGCACCTTGTGACGTGAGAGGCAGCCAGGCGTGTTGTACCTTCTGGTGTAGTAATAGTTATCAGTTCCTCGAGGCTGCATGAGTGTGTTTGGGCTGGGGAGGGTGAGGGGTATGCGAGTATTATATAGCTTAGGTACGAATAGATAAGTAAAGAAAGGAAGTGGTGATAGTGGGACAATGAATGAATGGTGTGTGCTAAAAAAATGAATAGTAAGGTAAGGGAATGGGTAGGTACAGGCAAGTAATGGGAAGGTGATGGAAAGATATTGGGTAGGGTTCGGAAAGACAAACAGATAGATTGACACACACACACACACACACACACACACACACACACACACACAGAGAGAGAGAGAGAGAGAGAGAGAGAGAGAGAGAGAGAGAGAGAGAGAGAGAGAGAGAGAGAGATTTAAGTGTTCTGTTTAAACCAATCATAAGATATTTCCATTTCTCTCTCTCTCTCTCTCTCTCTCTCTCTCTC
>NC_059302.1:9560924-9565924 GCF_017591435.1 Portunus trituberculatus | reverse complement strand
AGAGAGAGAGAGAGAGAGAGAGAAAGGGGGGGATGGAACACGAAGCACTCCAGCCTGACAGAGAAATACCCCACAAAATATTCCTCGTATCTGCCTCGTACAAAGGAAGCGGCGGCGGCGGCGGCGGCGGCGGCAACTGGCAGAAAACCTTGCTAAATATGCATACTCCCTTTTTTCATACCCCACCAGTTTTTCTTCTTTCCCTTTCTTCTTTTTTTCATTATTCTTCTATGCAAGCCAACGTGCGAAGCTTCATCGATGAGGAAGAGGAAGAGGAGGAGAAGGAGGAGGAGGAGGAGGAGGAGGAGGAGGAGGAGGAGGAGGAGGAGGAGGAGGTTGAGGAGGGCGGCCGCTCATGCCTCCCAGGTGTGGCTTGGGATTGAGTGCTTGAACTGAGATTACCTAGATTAGTGGAAGCATCAGATGTGCGTGACTCTATCGGCAGCGGGAATGTGTCGTGAGAGAGAGAGAGAGAGAGAGAGAGAGAGAGAGAGAGAGATTGTCATCACATTAGTATTTCTGTTCTTTTCTTCCTTCTATTCCTTTAAATATGTTCGTTCCTTATTTTTTTTTGTCTCTGAATTTATTTGTGTTTATTCGTATTTTCCGTTCATGTGTCTGTCCATTCGCTTTACCATCTGTAATTTCACTTATTCTTTAGTTCTTTCGTCCGTTTGTCTTTCTTTTTCAATAGTTGTCCGTTAGGTTGTCCGTTATTCCGTGTTGCCTTCAGTGTTTCCACTGGTTCTGTAGTTTTTTTCCCCTCTGCTTATCTGATCTTCCCTCTTTCTGTTAGTTTGTCCGTATATCCTTCCGTTTTTGTCTCTCTTTCCATTCATGCACTCGTCTCTAAAGAATTTAGGTATTAGCTATCTACAAGTGTTTTTTTTTTTTTTTATACCATGTTTTTCGTTATGTACAATATTTACTGATATTCGATTTAGGTATACGTACAACTTTCTCCACTCATGTTCTCCTTACGTGGATTTCAAGATCAATATATAGTGAGGTGGAAGGAATAGGATTTGTGTTTATAAACGCTTTAGGCTTTCCTAAGCTCAACATACATATTTTTAGAAGCCAGAGATGATTGGGTTCCCGTGAATAGATTTTTTTTTCTTATTCGTGTTGTAGAATTTTTTTTTTTTTTGTGTGTGAACTACTCGTATAACTTGAATAGTGAGCCTTGAAAATCTCGTTAAAATTCACCATACAGGGATCATCAGCGGATCTTCTGTTTCTACTTTCTTTTTTTTAAACCCTTAGCCAAAGTTCCTCTCACATAGAAAAGGACAAAAAAAAAAAAATAGGTTGTTAAAAGTAGTGGCAACAAAAATCTTGAAACGATTGAGAAAACGGAAATATAATTAGGAAACAGAACTCTCCCCAACACAGTCTGAGGAACTTAAAACTTTTGCAAACCAACTTCTGAGATACGAATGGCGCCCTCGAGGTCTCTCTTTTCTATGGCCCATGCTTCAGCCGGCAGTCTTCTTGGCGCGGAGCACTCGGGGAGGAGTTAATGGCGCTATAAAGAACACCAGAAAGCAGAAGCAGTTTTACAAGTGTAGCATTTTGCCTGAGCACAAAACCCAGGGAGTGATGGTGGCGGTGGCAGCGTTTATGAAGCACTCTGGCAGTCGTGAAGGGGTCGGAAGCACCTTTTCGAGCACAAAGGACTCTAAACTGAGGTCGTGGTGGTGAACGTAGAGGTTTTTGAAGTTGTGTGGAAATAAGAGAGGTACTGTTTATGTGTAGATGAACTGTAATATGTTACTTGGTTGTGTTGCACTTAGTTTGTCCTTTAATGCCTCGTCTGTAATAGAATCTTCAGTTGTTTCGTGCATTTATAAAAGTGAGATAAATATGAGGATGAATATGATAGGTGGAAGAAGGTAGGGATGTAGAGATGCTCACGTGTAGACCTAATGGCTTCCTGCAGCTTTCCTTATTTTCGTATCTTCTCGTAATCTGAAATAAATAGATAATTCTTGGAAATGTCATCTCAGTTTCATATTTTTTTGTTTGCGGGAAATGACAAATCAGGGTTTTTTCCCTTTTATGGTCTTGTTCCGCTTTTCTCAGGAAAATATACCTAGAGAGAGAGAGAGAGAGAGAGAGAGAGAGAGAGAGAGAGAGAGAGAGAGAGACAGAGACAGACACAGAGAAGGGATAAACGAGAAACGAGTCTGACTGTATTCTAACATGTAACAAATGTCGTGCGGTCAGTAATCACAAGACAAAGAGTAAAAAGAAACATCGCAAAGAAAGATCGATATTATGAAACATTTCGAGGCCAGCTCACTCTAACAGTCTATAGTCTAAAGGCATAAACATTTCCTCTTATATTGCCCAGCCTACACCAATGAAAGATCTAAACACCCCAATTGGCAGCGTCCTTACCCAGAAAATGAAGAACACCTCATTGGAAAAATACTTTTTGAAAAATCCAGTATAGACGAAAATATAATAATATATAATTCTTGGGAAATAAGAGAGCATTGAGTAAAAAGCTTAAATAATAATTAATTACAGCTACAGATCCAGACAAACCAAAAGACATCAGAGTGCTGATATCCAGGCTACACTTCCGCCTATCAACTGAACTGAACTGGATACCATGTTCAGGCTATGGCAAGACAGAGCTTAGGAACACGGTGATGAAAACACTACACCACCCTCGGATTATCTATTTTTCGGCCGCTTATTTTTTTTTCCCCATAAAGAAAACCTAACAAATATTGCTCTACTCATTCCTTGTGAAGAATTAACCTGTGCAGAAGCGAGGTGAAATGTGTGTTAAGGTTCCGTGCTGTATTTAAGTCTCTGGAAATTAAAGATCTTGGTACACCAGACAATTATGTTTTGCTCTATATTATGATGTTAGTCGTATAAACTCAAGTAACTATAAAGAATTACAAAGGTAGAATAAGAACAGAAAAATACTGGAAGGAGTAAAAGCATGGTAAATCAATAGATACATCGTAATACAGTGTTTAGAGACGACTACTCTGTACCGCGAGACGATGCTGACCCACTCCTGAATTAAACCAACCTGCGAACACTGAAAATGTGACAGTTTGGGTCCTCTCCTATTGACATTAATCAAAGTATTACGATTTATTCACAATAGTAATATATTACATTCAGACGGAACACGGGCCTGATGTGTTTGAGATGTGGCATTTTGTTATAGTACATTTCGCACTATATAGCGACTGTTTAGGACCGAAAACTATAGCTTCAGGTAGATATACAATAATGTTATCTATCGATTTTCAGTCTTAAAGTAGGGAAAATTACAAATATTGATGCATTTCTTTTATAGTCCTCCTTGCTTCTCGAAAAGGTGCACAAACTTAGAAAAGGTTGAAGAACACTAAACTATACCCTGAGAAAAAATACAGTAAAAGAGATAAGATAAAAATGACCAACATCTCTATTATTACGGAGGCTAAGAATAATACCAAGACTAATTAAGTAATTCAGAGATAACGAAACGAACGACGATCACGAGAGCTTCCACGATAACAGTGTGTATGATAAGATGTGATTCCAGATTCCTCGATAGCGCTCAGAGTTTCCAAGATTACAATGCCATTCCAGTTTCCTCGATAGCGATGCGAGTTTCCAAAATAAAGATGCCATGCCACAATAAAGATGTCATTCCAGTTTCCACGATAATAATGCGAGTTTCCACGATCAAGATGCAATTCCAGTTTCCACGGTAACGATGCGGGTTTCCACGATGTCGATGCGGTTCCAGTTCTCACGATGCGATTTCACGACACAATATTGAAGTCCACTTGCCTACACAGGTACTGGGACGAACCCTTTCACCCGTAAGTGTCCACCCCAGACCCTTGGGTGCGAGCAGAGTGACGCTGCCACCTTCCTGCGCCGCAATTGAAGTTCACTTGCCTACATTGGTAGTGGGATGAACCTTTTCACCCCGTAAGGATCCACCCCACACACTTAGGTGCGAGGAGAGTGGCGCTGCCACCTCACTGCGACACAATTGAACTTCACTTGCCTACACAGGTACTAAGACTAACCCTTTCACCCCGTAAAGGTTCACCCTAGACCCGTGAGTGCGAGGAGAATGACGCTGCCACCTCACTGCGCCTCACACGGGTAGCCATGAGCAATGACCCGCCATACACCACTTCCAAACACTATCAGTGAGTCTTTTTCACCCCGTAAAGGACCACTGGTATTCTCAGTACCTGGTGCATGGCGCACAGCGTGCCCTCGTTCATGGCGAGTTGTTCAGCACGGTGTCATTATAAGCAGAGGTCCCGTACACACCACTCACCACCAGACTCTATGCAAGGAGCCTTTATCACCCCTTTAAAGGCCCCTCACGGCATCATCTGGTGGACGGTAGACACGACAGACTGCTTAAGGCGACCCTTGCCTAGTGTGAGGCGCTGCAAGTTGACGACAACCAGTGAGCTTGAAGCCGCAAAGGAAAATGAGTCCACGTTAACAATGGGATTCCACGACAGGTTGCGATTCCAGTGTCCACGGTAAAGATGTGTTTGTCGAGGATAACGATCCGTTTATCGAGGCTAACGGTGCGGCGATGGCGATGGCGAAACGATTCAAAGTATTATTACCTACACAGGTACTGGGACGAAACTTTTCACCCTGAAAGGGTCAACCCCAGTCCCGTGGTTATGAGAGCAGTGACGATGCAACCTTGCAATGCCTCACACGGGTCGCCATGAGCAATGACCCGCCACACACCACTCCCCAAACACTGTCATGAAGTGAGTCCTTTTTACCTAACCTAACCTAACCTAACCTAACCTAACCTAACCTAACCTAACCTAACGTAAAGGACCACTGGTACTGTCAGTGCCTGGCTCATGGCGCACAGCGTGCCCTCGTTCATGGCGAGTTGTTCAGCCCGGTGTCATTATAAGCAGGGGACCCGTACACACCACTCACCACCAGACTATGCAAGGAGCCCTTATCACCCCTTTAGGGCCCCTCAC
>NC_059302.1:9540924-9555924 GCF_017591435.1 Portunus trituberculatus | reverse complement strand
ACTTTCTTTTTATATTTTGTCTCCTCTTCTTCATTTTGCATTCCCTTTTTTCTTCATTTATTCTTATTTACCATTGTTGTCTTTCCAGTTTTTCTTGTCTTCTCGTCTTTTCTTCCCATTTCGTTGTCTTACTTATTCCTCCTTTCTCTTTCTGTCATTTTGATTTTCCTTTCATTTCTCCTTTTCCTCTGTTGATACTTTTTCTGGTGTTCTTTTTTCCCTTCGTCTTCCTGTCCCTTTTCCATCTTCCTTTATTTTTCAGCTTTGCCTCCTTTGTTACATTTTCCTTTCCTTTTCTCACTTTACCTTTTTCATGTTTTTTTTTTCATCCCATTCTTATCTTTCCATTTTAATGTGAAGCGCTGTGACATACATACATACATACATACATATATACATGCATACATACATACACACTCGCCTCCCAGTTCATCACAATAGATGACTAAGACAGCAAAAAGAGTCAACTTCACCTTTCCTAGTACAATGTTTACCTGTACTTTCCCCGTTCCTGGGAAGCACACACACACACACACACACACACACACACACACACACACACACACACACACACACACACACACACACACACACACACACATACACAAATGACTAGTTTCCTTTACCTAAAATCACCTTCTCATCTGTAATATCTGCAGAAAACTCTAAATTAATCTCTGCCAAAATAATTTTCCCTCTAGGTGAGAAGGTGTGATTGAGGAAGATGATGAGAGGGAGGGACGGAAAAGGAGAGAAGAGGAAAGGTGAGGGGCCGGCAAGGAAGTGTTATTGATTGAAGAGGAGAGAGGGAGGGAGGAGAGAGGAGCGAGGGTACGGATAGGTGAAAGGAAGGGAGGAAGGTTAATGAAAGGAGATAATAGAGGGGCAGGAGAGGACAGGGAGAGGTGGAGGAGCTATTGAAGGGACGCCAGGCTTGAGGGAAAGAGTTGTGATGACGAACTTGACGAGGGACAAAGGAAGTGATGTGGACGAGGCACTGGAGGGCGATGGGCGTGGTAAGGATGGCTGTGGCTACACGCATCTTTCCCCACTTCACTTCCTCTGTACCTTGTCTCCTTTCACCTCAGCCTTCCATCCTAAAACTTTTTCATTCTTTCCTTTCCCACCACATCTGCCTCTAGTTTTCCACCTCCTGCACACTGTCTCCTTTCACCTTTCCATCCCTTTTCCACTTCTATCGGCATGTCCACCTACACTACCCTGTCTTCATTCATCCTCACATCTTTCTAATTCCTCTTTCTCCTCCATATCTTTTACACTTCCTCCTTCACTTCCACCTCCTCTACACTCTTCCCCAAAACACCTCGTCATCTCCCTCCTTCAATTGTTCTTTCTCCTTCCCGCCTTGAAATATTCCTCCAACACCTCCCTGTCTCGTGTTCTTTATTTACCACACAGATGTCCTTTACACATTAACATCCCTTCCCACCTTCAGTTCTCCCACACTGTGGAATGAGCTCTTCTCTAATGCTTCAGTAATTGTTTACATGTGTGATTAAATAGATCTTCCTCTAATACTCGTGTAAATGATCATGGAGCATAATTAAATGTATTTTATCTAATACTACAGAAAACGTTGATAATACAAAAGTAAATGTTTAGTAGTATAAATGACTTGCTTTCTCTAATACTATACTATATGATATATATACCAGACAATCTAGTAAAGACTTAAAGATCTGTTGTTGTTTAACATTCCTTGTGAAAAAAGTCACCTTATTCATTCATAGCCAGGCTAACCTTTCATCAAGATTGTCACGTGCTAACTTGCTTGCTTCTCTTCTACCTTTCCCTATTTCCTTAGGTATCAAACCCAAAGCCCTTCCATCCTCTCCTTGATAGCGTGTTTTTCAGTTCGTAATGTAACGTAACCATAACCTAACCATACCTAATCAAAACCAAATATAACCTGACCTAACCTAACCTAACCAAGCTCAAACCAACCTAACCTAACGTAATAAAAAATCTAACTTAAATTATCCTAACCTAACCTAGCCTAACCTAATTCAACATAACTTAAACTAACATAATTTGATTTAACTTAACGTAATCTTATCATCTTTTCCCTATCACTACCGTTTTCCGTTCCGTTTTAATAAATCCTAGTCCTCTCTCTCTCTCTCTCTCTCTCTCTCTCTCTCTCTCTCTCTCTCTCTCTCTCTCTCTCTCTCTCTCTCTCTCTCTCTCTCTCTCTCTCTCTCTCTCTCTCTCTCTCTCTCTCTCTCTCTCTCTCTCTCTCTCTCTCTCTCTCTCTCTCTCTCTCTCTCTCTCTCTCTCTCTCTCTCTCCACTCTTCCATATTGCGTCGTCCACTACCAAGTCCACCTTACTGCCCTTCACGTGTCCATCCCGCCCCTTCTTACCGAGTTACTGTCAGCTGGGTCATTTTTCATCCTGCCACCTATCTGCCTACCTGCTTATCTGACTACCTGCTGTCCGCTTGCCTTCCTGCGTACCTGCTACTCACTTATCTTCTGCTGCTTCCTCATTCAGGTCTTCTCTTGCATTGTTTGTGTTTGTGTTTGTTTCGTTGGTGGTGGTAGTGGTGGTGGTGAGGTTGGTAGTGCTGGTGGTTGACTTCTTTATTTCACTCTCTTCTGTTTCCGTCTTTTATCATCATCATCATCATCTTCATCTTCATCATCATCTTTTCTTGTTCTTGTTGTTCTTGTTCTTATTCTTTTCTTGTTCTTTTTCTTCTTCTTTTCTTTTCTCCCCTTTCTTCTTCTTCTTCTTCTTCTTCGTTTCTTCTCTTTTCTCCTCTTCCCTTCTTTTCTCTTCTCTTCTCTTCTCTTCTCTTCTCTTCTCTTCTCTTCTCTTCTCTTCTCTTCTCTTCTCTTCTCTTCTCTTCTCTTCTCTTCTTCTCCTCTCTACTACTACTACTACTACTACTACTACTACTACTACTACTACTACTACTACTACTACTACTACTACTACTACTACTACTACTACTATTTGCCAATGTAACTGACAACGACCACACAGCTCTCCAAATCAAATGAACTACCCAACGTAACCAGGCAGGATGAGACAGGAGAACCGTCATCGATGCCAGTGAAGAACACCCAAGAAACACAGGAAGAGGATTTTTACTAAGCGAATCTCGTATCGGACCAGCTGAAAATCACGTATGAACCGTGAAAGGCGTGACCTTATTTTACAGAAATGCTCAAAGCATAATTAAAAAAAAGGAGTTAACTCGTAGCAATGTAAGGTCAGAAAATCTTGATATGATTAGCATCACCAAGACATGACTAAATATCAGTGACAAACACACTCTCTGAAGCTAACATTCCTGGCTAAAATATGTTTCTTAGTTGTAGAGAAAATATAGAGGAAGCGAAGTCATAATATATATAAAAATGTGTTTATGTGTTTCATCTCTTCTTGATTCTAGGGTTACAACACTAGCACCATTACTACTAACCCTCCTTCCCCCCACACCACACATGCGCATGCAGACATCAGGACACACACACACACACACACACACACACACACACACACACACACACACACACACACACACACACACACACACACACTCACTCACTCACTCACTCACTCACTCACTCACTCACTCACTCACTCACTCTCTCTCTCTCTCTCTCTCTCTCTCTCTCTCTCTCTCTCTCTCTCTCTCTCTCTCTCTCTCTCTCTCTCTCTCTCTCTCTCACTCCTTTCGATTTTCTAAGCTCTTTTAATTGCTTCCTGGTTTTCACATCTTATTAAGTACCGTATATGGCCACGAGCGCTGAATTCCTCCCTAGCACAGCAAGAAATAACATGACAACTAAATCACTTCCCCATTCGTCAGGTAAGACGCAATATAGCACCTGTAGTCACACCTGCCGCAGTGAGTGAATCCCGCCACCTTGCTAAAAAATCACGGGGTCTGCTGCGAGGGGAAGGGAGTGGTGGCGGTTATAGTGTGGACTTTGGTGGTAGTGGTGGTGTGGCTGGCATACCCTAAGGCAAGGCAAATACCCGCGTACAGAAACGCCTCATTTCTTACCACGACTATATTTAAAAGCCACAGAGATGCTTGTCCGTGTTCTTAAAACTGTTTCCCTTTGATAATGCCGTAATATTATCTTTTTTTTCAATGAAACCGTGAGAACACCTTTATAATCCCGTTTACTTTAAACTAGAACCTTTAGAAAATAAGGGAGGTGCAACTCAGGCGTGTTTCAGAATATGGGCTAAAGTTTGACCAGCGAGGGATCTGTGGTGAGTGAGGAGTAATTGTTCGATCATCCTGCCAGTGTGTGCCTCGGCTGGGCTTTGAACACTGTGAACAACCCTGTTTTGTCTGTGTTCAGGAGTGAGGGAGCTCATGAAGGAGGCACAAAAAAAAAAAAAAAACATGAAGGGTGAAAATTATTGTTCCTCCTGATACTGGTTAGGCAGAGACGAATGTCCAATATATGGGACGTGTTTTTGGTTCGGTATAGGTTTTACCTTCGTGTGTGTAATTCACCTCGGTTGCCTGCTGGTCATCCAGCCAGTCTTCCCCATTACGGAGCGAGCTCAGAGCTCATAGACCGATCTTCGGGTAGGACTGAGACCACAACACACTCCACACACCGGGAAAGCGAGTCCACAACCCCTCCAGTTACATCTCTTACCTATTTACTGCTAGGTGAACAGGGACACACATTAAGAGGCTTGCCCATTTGCCTCACCGTTTACCAGGACTCGAACCCGGCCCTCTCGATTGAGTCGAGCGTGCCAACCACTACACTACGCGGTGTGTGTGTGTGTGTGTGTGTGTGTGTGTGTGTGTGTGTGTGTGTGTGTGTGTGTGTGTGTGCTTGCTTACTAATTACTATCTGACACAATTCGGGTCGTCAAGATATAAAAAAACAAAAAAATACCCACCTAACCAAAGGACGCAAAAAAAATAAAATAAAAACGTAGATGAAGACTAAAATCGAAATTTATTTCCCACAAGTCGAATGTAATTCCATCTCTCTAATGCAAGATTTAATTAGTACTTTCAGTCATTCGTTCTTTTCTCTGCTAAACTCTGGAACTCCCTACCTGCTTTTGTATTTCCATCTTCCTATGACCTAAACTCATTTAACCTTTCAGTGCTGGGATGTATTTTTACCATGAATTTTGAGTACAATTAGACGATTTTATTGACATTAGTAAGGGTCTATGGAGCTCAGAAGATTAATGGCCACAGTCTTCACTATTTCAATCCCCACATAAGTTTCTGAAGGTGTATAGAATCGCCAAATAGTAAACAGAATGAATATGAAAATGTGTCCTGGTACTGATGGGGTTAAGAAGAAGTTTCAAGACATTTATCCCTTTCTTTTGGCTAACTCTCTCGGACCTGCTCGGAAACAGGCATCCCGGTGGGCCTTTTGGTTTAGTCGTTTTTGTTGCCCTTATCCTTTTCTCCATTCTTAAATAAAAAGAAAATAAAAGTAATCAAGCAATTATTCGCTGCGCAATGAATGATAAAAATGACTCTTTCATGAACACAGTTGGCACACCGATAACACTGTGAATTCGCGCATAAGAACATCTTTTATTAACAGAGTCATTGCATTCACCAAAGCATCGTTATGGAGTGATACGATGATAGTGATACATTTTCTTTTCAAATAAGCTATCCTATATATGTGTAGTTCATGTCTAAATTAATTCATTACACGACTTCATGGCAGGTTTACGTATATACAATTACCAATAAACGTAAGTTTTAACGTATGTTCATATTATTACTTTATTTAACCCTTTAATACATTTACTCATTAATTTCTTGGAGCTCAGAAAAATGGGTGGGGATGAGAGAGAGAGAGAGAGAGAGAGAGAGAGAGAGAGAGAGAGAGAGAGAGAGAGAGAGAGAGAGAGAGAGAGTGTATAAGATGAAATTTGACATTGGAAGAGGAGGAATAAGAGTAGGAGTAATAGGAGGAGATGGAGGAAAAGAAGAGAAGGGGGAGAAGGGGGAGCTAATGAGAGGAGTAAATTGTGTCACTAAGAAGGAAAGGACGCGCTTCAATATCCAGGACAGGGAACGATTATTCTCCGGGAAGTGTCTCTTAACCAAGTCTTCCTGCTGCTGATGCGCTATTTGTAAACGTGCCGCCGCTGCTCTCTCTCTCTCTCTCTCTCTCTCTCTCTCTCTCTCTCTCTCTCTCTCTCTGGGGGGATCGTGACACCACTTATTCATGCTCATAACTGTCTCATTAGCAAGATGTGTTCTAACAGCCTAACCCCGCCATCCCCACCACCCCCACCACCCCCACCAGCACCAGCACTTCCCCTCTGCCCAACCTCCTCCTCCTCCTCCAATTAGTACAACAGCACCACTTAGCACAGCAAAAGCAGGAGCACTTAACAGCACTTACTTTTGACGCCACACACACATGCACAAACACAGCAAATATTTTCCTCACTTCCTCGTGCAATGCTTGTGGTAATGGGGGAGCAACGTAGCACTATCATAGCACCATTTACTTCTGACAGCCGCTATTAATACACTCTATACACGCCTGGTGCTAAATCTGACTTTATTAGGTCGTCACTGGCACATTCGTTACTGGGGATGCAACTCTGTCAACAGCGAAGCGGATGAGAGAGAGAGAGAGAGAGAGAGAGAGAGAGAGAGAGAGAGAGAGAGAGAGAGAGAGAGATTAATGTAGAAGTGCAAAGAATGGGTTTCACATAAGAAATATCAAGGAAGACTAAACAGCCAGAGGAGAATCACATGTGCCGAATGAATATGGAGTATCACGTGAAGTAGAATGCAGCTCCTTAGTAGTCTTTCTGTGGCAGTGAGTAGGAGTTGCAGTGGTTGTGGCATAGTATCGACAATGAGGCTGATCGAAGCAGAATCTCGTCCCTCATCAAGCTTGTTAGTGGAGTTAGACAGACTGGGAGGGGCAGAAGCAGCCAGGATGGGTTTATATGGATGGTATAGGAAGTTGCAATGGTACAGTAAACTGGAAGTCTATGGGGGGCAGTGGTAACGGTGGCGAGTGATTTGAGAACATAAGATCCTAAAAACGTAATCGAAGGTGCAAGAAGCCATTAGGCCTACACCTGGGGTCCTGCATGAAACGTGTCTACCTATTTTCACCTTTCATCCTCATTCATGGAACTGTCCGATCTTTTAAAGCTGCGTAATGACTCAGCACTGTTGGTCTTCACTCCTCACCAATGCAGAAGTAAGCCACCCCTTGCTGCCTCCTTACTGCTCCGCTTGGCAAGATTAATAAGAATGATGACATCCTTTAGTCTGCCTGAACGACTTGCCTTAAATTCCCTTCACCTAGAATTATACTACACCTTACACTACACCAAACACTTTCAGACCCGCTAATTGAATATGTAAGCTATAAATATTTGATAGATGAAAGAAAGAAAGAGAGAATAACATCAGTGAACATTGTCTAAATGTTCGTAGTTAAGAGAAAGGGAAAGAATGAAATTAAAGTAGAAAATACAGACAGATAAAAGAAGAAACAAAAGATTCGGAAATCATTTCAGGGATTGTCGTAATAAAGACAAATTCCCACAAGGCACCGCGATGCAATCCTTTGACCGCTGAGGCCAACATTGCATTTGTTACTTTAATCCAAAAACAATCTCACTCAGAAAACTAAACAACGGCCAGCAATAAGCTGAAATTACTCCATCTCTGACTCGTTCTTGCTGCCAACATTACCACTCAGAATTATTCTCTAAACTACAGACAGCAATTGATTTAATTCACACCACCGTTCACTCGTTTTCGATGTCAATGCCGCCTTTCATTATTGCTTCCTAGACTTACACTACCACTTCATTAACCCACTCAGCACGACAAGCAGTACTTATGCATCACAAAATCATGTATTGCTTCTCAGAAAGGAGTAAATAACATACAATTAAAGTGAATATAAAGACAAATTCAGCTCCTTCCATTACATAATTACACCTAACATCTTCAGTACAGTGACACATTTCCATACTGATTCTGGTTACTATTTCGTGACTTTATACAACCTCAGAAAATTATGAGAGGGATTAAAATAGTGAATACTGGCCATTAATCCTCTGACCCCCATATACACAAAACTCATGGTAAAATTAATAAACCCTAATTGTACCAGCAACAGAGTGAACTATTGAAATCGAAAGTTTGAAAATAACCTGAAGCAATCCCAGAGTCCCTTGTCATGTCGCTGCTTGTATAGGGCGCCTCCCGGGTCCCTGATCCCAAATCATACACCATCCCTGCCTCCCCACGCCAGCCGCCTTGCCCCAGCCGCCTCCACTCCCTTCCCTCTGCCAGCCGTCTCGTCTCGTGAGGCAAGGCAGGAGCGTGTCTTAATCTATCTCGGTCAACCTGACTAACACTCTATTGTTGTGTGCAAGCTTGACGGATTGTGTTAAAGGTGTGAGGTCTACCTGGCGATCTTCTTCTTCTTCTTCCTCCTCCTCCTCCTCCTCCTCCTCCTCCTCCTCCTCCTCCTCCTCCTCCTTCCTCCTCCTCCTCCTCCTCCTCCTCCTCCTCCTCCTCCTCCTCCTCCTCTTCTTCTTCCTCCTCCTCCTCCTCCTCTTCTTCTTCTCACATATTCCTCATCTTTGTTCCTCGTCATATTCTGTTTTATTTTTGTTTTTTTTACCTTTGTTTTTCATGTCTCTTCTATCTTCTCTTAGTCTATATCTTTATTTTATTCTACGCTCTCTCTCTCTCTCTCTCTCTCTCTCTCTCTCTCTCTCTCTCTCTCTCTCTCTCTCTCTCTCTCTCTCTCTCTCTCTCTCTCTCTCTCTCTCTCTCTCTCTCTCTCTCTCTCTCTCTCTCTCTCTCTCTCTCTCTCTCTCTCTCTCTCTCTCTCTCTCTCTCTCTCTCTCTCTCTCTCTCTCTCTCTCTCTCTCTCTCTCTCTCTCTCTCTCTCTCGGAACTGGTGATATGATATTTAATATATATATATATATATATATATATATATATATATATATATATATATATATATATATATATATATATATATTGCTGCAGTACGTGTACGTGTGTGTGTGTGTGTGTGTGTGTGTGTGTGTGTGTGTGTGTGTGTGTGTGTGTGTGTGTGTGCCTGCCCTGCATGGAAAACAAGGATAGCACTTGTTGCACCAAATAATTGCATCCGCAGCAGTTGTTATACATATACACACACACACACACACACACACACACACACACACACACACACACACACACACACACTCTTGCTCATTTACACAGAAAACTTGCTACTCATCTTTAAACTTGAACAAAGAGAGGTAATGGGAGAGGGGAAGGGAGAGGGGAAGGGAGAGGGATGGGAAAGGGGAAGGGAGAGGGCAGGGGGGGAGAATGCACACCTGTCTCGCGTCAGGTGTTTAGGACTCCTGAACACGCTTCCCTCTTCCCCTCTCTCCTCTCTTTCCTCTCCTCTTCCTTCCCCTTCTCCTGTTCTTTTTCTGTTGCTTAAATGTGCAGGAGGAGGAATAAGAGGAAGAAGAAGAGAAGTAGGAGGAAGAGGAAGAGGAGGAGAGGAATCGTGAAGGACGAGGAGGAATGTGGGTGAGAAATGCATAGGAGGAGGAGGAGGAGGAGAAGAAGAGAAGAGGAGAAAGAAGAAAAAGATGAAGGACTGAAAAAAACATGATCTGTATACTTAACTAAATCTCTTGACATAATTAGATTTCAGTACTCTCTCTCTCTCTCTCTCTCTCTCTCTCTCTCTCTCTCTCTCTCTCTCTCTCTCTCTCTCTCTCTCTCTCTCTCTCTCTCTCTCTCTCTCTCTCTCTCTCTCTCTCTCTCTCTCTCTCTCTCTCTCTCTCTCTCTCTCTCTCTCTCTCTCTCTCTCTCTCTCTCTCTCTCTCTCTCTCTCTCTCTCTCTCTCTCTCTCTCTCTCTCTCTCTCTCTCTCTCTCTCTCTCTCTCTCAGATCAGGAGAGTGAGGGGAGATGAGGGGAACATGAGGTAGGAACTGGGAAGTGAGGGGAAGAGATCTGGGAGAAGAGGGAAGGATTGAGAAGATGAGTGAGGTGAGGGGAGCACAGGTAGCGAGGATTAGAATGAGGAAAGTGAGGGGAGCATAGTTTGGAGAGAATGGGGGTGATTAAGAGAGCACAGTTTGCAGTTTGGGAGGATGAGGGGAGATAACGGGTACATGAGGAAGGACGTGAGAGGTGAGGGGAACAGGTCTGGGATATGAGGGAAGTAAGGGAACTATGGATTGTAGAGGATGAGGGAGCAGGTGGAGAGGGATGAGAAAAACGAGGGGAACACAGTTTGGAGAGGATGGGGAGATGAGGGAACATGGATGGACCAAGCAGTGCAGGTCCATCTTTCTTCATGTCCCAAAGGGGAGCAGGACGCCCCTCGTGTCCTCCCCTCACTCACTCACTCTTTTACTCCGTCCCTCAAAACGAAAATAAAAATACAACCGAGATTTTTCTATTTCTGTTTGGTTTTATGGGGAAGCAGCTGGGGATTTTCAATATATGCCTTTTTATTTTCCTTTCACCTGTGTTCGCATCATGTGGTCCGAGAGGGTAGGTTAGGCCAGGTTAAATTAATGTGCATCGGAAAATTCAATGTCTTGCTAGTTTATTCTTCCGCAAGCTTGTATATAGTTATTTCTGTCTTATCGTCGAACTTCCATGTGTGTCTGATGTTATTTAAAAAAGAATTCTTATTAACTGGAAAGCGTGCAACATCTTATTATTCGTCTTTCATTTCGTCGACTTCAATCATCACAAGAGAGGTAGACGCCATCCCTATCCCACACTAGAGAGAGAGAGAGAGAGAGAGAGAGAGAGAGAGAGAGAGAGAGAGAGAGAGAGAGAGAGAGAGAGAGAGGTCATCTTTATCACAGAGAATAAATGGAGGTTATCCTTATCCCACATAAGACTTATAGAGGTCATCATTTTCCTACACAAGATAGATAGAGGTCATCTTTATCCCCACACAAAATAGATAGAGACCATCTTTATCCCCACACAATATAGACAGAGGCTACTTTGAACCACATACAAAATGAATAGAACTTATCTTTATCACACATATAACAGAGAGAGATCACGTTTGTCATACACAGGATAGATATAAGTGACCATTAATTCTACATACATAATATGATAGAAGTTGTCTTTATTCACCCTAAGACAAAGGTCGTCCTGATGCAGCATGATATAGAGGTTGTTCTGGTGCAGTGTGCGACAGAGAACATTACAAACCAGCGCAATATGAAGGTCGTAATATTCCCGCGCAAGATAGACAGGCGGTCGTGGTGCTGCATAGAATTTACTGAAGGTGGTTCTTCTGTTTTACTTCTTTCTCTCATGAGTTTGTGCTGCACTGACTTGGTGATTTTGTTGGTATTGTTGTTGCAGTTGTTGTTGTTGTTGTTATTGTTGTTGTCTATTGTCTGTAGTCTGGTCTTCATGTTATATATATAGATGTTGAATTTCCATGGCCTTGCTCTGCGTGCATTGTCATAAACCCTGAAAACACACACACACACACACACACACACACACACACACACACACACACACACACACACACACACACACACACACACACACACACACACACACACACACACACATCGCGTAGTGTAGTGGTTAGCACGCTCGACTCACAATCGAGAGGGCCGGGTTCAAGTTCCGGTGCGGCGAGACAAATGGGCAAGCCTCTTAATGTGTGGCCCCTGTTCACCTAGCAGTAAATAGGTACGGGGTGTAACTCGAGGGGTTGTGGCCTCGCTTTCCCGGTGTGTGGAGTGTGTTGTGGTCTCAGTCCAACCCGAAGATCGGTCTATGAGCTCTGAGCTCGCTCCGTAATGGGGAAGACTGGCTGGGATGACCAGCAAGCGACCGAGGTTAATCATACACACACACACACACACACACACACACTCTCTCTCTCTCTCTCTCTCTCTCTCTCTCTCTCTCTCTCTCTCTCTCTCTCTCTCTCTCTCTCTCTCTCTCTCTCTCTCTCTCTCTGACCTGCTGGAGTCATGGGGTGCATACCATTTTAAATTTACCTTGCGAAGCACACTGCATGAAATAAAAAAAAAAAAAATAAATAAAGATAACAATGATAGATAAAATGGACAAATAGAGCATGTTATAAAGTTGTCAGATTGTTCATGTTAAGAGTATTGGGATAAATTACAAACGAGATTAAACTTTCTCCTCTTTTTTCCTTTTTACATACATTTGTTTAGTTATTTTTGGAGGGGTGGTGTGGAGGGCGGGAGGGGGAAAAACCAGGCTTGCAGTGAAAGTTTAATATTTAGACGCACAAACTTACCTGTGTCTATTTCCATGAGCACACTAATTACACGGAAAATAACCGGCGTAATATGCAAAATGTAACGTGATAATTACAAGTTAAACAGACGCACTACAAATCGTCCCACTTTGTTAATTAAGTAATGTTGAATTATGTGCGCTCAGAATTTGACATGAAAGAGAGAGAGAGAGAGAGAGAGAGAGAGAGAGAGAGAGAGAGAGAGAGAGAGAGAGAGAGAGAGAGAGAGAGAGAGAGAGAGAGAGAGAGAGAGAGAGAGAGATAACAAGAAGAAAAATGATAACAGAAGAGAGAAGAGAGAGAGAGAGAGAGAGAGAGAGAGAGAGAGAGAGAGAGAGAGAGAGAGAGAGAGAGAGAGAGAGAGAGAGAGAGAGAGAGAGAGAGAGAGAGAGAGAGAGAGAGAGAGAGAGAGACAGACAGACAGACAGACAGATAGACAGACAGACAGAAAGACAGACTAAGAATTGGATAACAAAAAGGAAAAAAGGATAGCAAGTAAACAGAACGAGAGAGAGAGAGAGAGAGAGAGAGAGAGAGAGAGAGAGAGGTAGGGGAAGGCTTGGTTGGGCGGGCGATGCATCTCACTTTGTATTTGGGAATCTTGATGAATGACGGGCCTCATTGGAGCCTCGAAGCCACGCTCGGGACACTGAGGAACTCCCGGATCAGTGAGAGTGATTCATTCTAACGAGCTTCTCTCTCTCCGCTTCACTGTTTTCATTTTTTTCGTTCGTTTATTCAGTCCAGTATTGTTTGCTTGTTTTATTCATTTTTATTTTTTTTCATTCATTCCTGTTTTTCATCTTTTTTTCATCTTTTTCTTTATTTCACTCTTGTTCTTTTTCACTCTTCATTCAATAAGTAATTCATTCATTTGTTTATTTTTTGTTTGTTTGCTTAATTTCTTTTAGATTTTAGTTAATTTATTCAGCCCACTCTTACTGGTCTGCTTCGTTAATTTGTTTCTTTTTTATCATCAATTAATTAATTCTTATTTTGTTTGTTTGCTTCATTTTATTATCTTTTTCATTCATTTATTCATTCATCTCAGGCTTTTTTTTTCCTTTATTTCATTTGTACTCATTCATTCATTCATTCCAGTCTTCTTTGTTTTGTCTATTAACTTTTCTTTTCATTCACTTGCTTTGGATTACTCAGTTTAATCTAGTTCATTTCATTTTTTTGTTAGTATCACTGTTTCATTCATTCATTTTCCGTTTATCTTTTTCCATTTTATATTCTTATATCAATGTATTTATTTTTCTTCACCTTTTAAATAATAGTATAACATTCCTCCTCCTCCTCCTCCTCCTCCTCCTCCTCCTCCTCCTCCTCCTCCTTCCCATGAGGGGTTTCAGTCTGCCTCGGAAGTCATCTTTTTTCATTGGGAGATCTCGACAATAAAAACGAACCCGACTATCGAAAAGGACTCTTTATGGCCACGCCCTTCACCAGCTTCCAGGTGTCAGCTAGGTGAGACTAGTGAAGATAAGCTCAAGACTCACCTGACTCCGTTGTTAGGTGTTGTTTTGCACGTGCACTCATTAGTCCCGTTGTTGTGTGACAAGCGGCGGAGGTGAGATACATCAAAGGGATTTGTGTAGCAGGATGTGGCAGCCAAACAATTGGCCATGCAGAGCAGATTATGTGTAGCGGGGGACCAAATGATTTTAGTTTGCTGTTGCTGAGTGAGTCTTAATTTGAGCTTTTGGCTAAGCATTACAGTATTTTGCCCTTACACGATAAAATAACGAACTGGATGATGTTGCGAGCTTTTCTCAAGTCTTTGTACATATCTCTGTTCGATCTGCTCATATGTAATATGGAACAAAGCTGCGAAAGTTGCCGCTCCACTCAACACAAGTTTCAAGCTTGTGCATTCTACCGTGGTGTATGGCTATCTGGTGTGTCCAGTCTTCTAATGACTGAGCTTAGCGATTATGTTATCCTGGTGCTGAGTCTATTTCTACATGACCGGGGAGCGGGAACAGGTCACCATTGATATCAACACAAACACCCACGGTATTGTTCACGTGGACACAAACAATATCGTGGAAATCAAATCAGAGGAACTGGTGGAGTAATACTGCTGCGGGGATGTAGCACTTACAACGCGACACAAAGTGCTACAGCTTTGTAGTGTCTGTAATCCACCCAAGAATTGATGTCTGACACACTTTCACTTATAAAGCCTTCGCCGTCAGAAACAGCGTAAAGACTCTATACGAGAAGGAAATGTTTTTACACATTTTGAGAATATCTTTATGACCAAGCTGATGTCCAGAGAGCCGGTGGGTTACATTTGAACTAAACTGGTGGTGTGGCAGGACATCTTTCCGGACAACCATCCCCTATTCTTCAATGAAACTCAATTGTCCCCACTCTTCTACATTGAACAGCCTCAGTCTGTCATTTACTTGTAATCTAAACTGGAAACTTCACATCTCATCTCTTGCCAAATCAGCTTCTAAGAAGTTAGGCGTTCTGAGGCGACTCCGCCAGTTTTCCTCACCCCCCAACTGGTAACTCTATACAAAGGACTTAACCGATAAGTCCATGTGTGAAGTGCTCTTCGCATGTTTCAGGAGGTTCCGCTCACACATTTTTTATTAGATAGGGTGAAATCTAAAGCTTTTCGTCTCATCAGTTCCTTTCCTCTAATTGACTTGTCTTTAATCTTTTTCTG
>NC_059302.1:9530924-9533424 GCF_017591435.1 Portunus trituberculatus | reverse complement strand
AGTTTCCATACTTTTCAATAATTCCATATTATAATTTATAATTGTCTTCACTAATATTTTGTCTCAAGCCAGACATTATGATAATATACTATGTATGTACTTGGGAGGCCGTTCCTGCTGTGTTATTTGTTTACTATTTTAAGTTTCTCGTTAAAAAGTAATTTTTTTACTTCGAGGTGATTAACTCTTCTAATGAGAAGCTCAAGTAGTATCTAAGCTGTTTTTAATTCTGTATTTAACAGATGCTGAAACTTCATCCGATCCTCCTCAAAAAAATCCTTTTTTTAATATTGTATAAAACATCTTTGCAGTTTGTTGATTTAATTTAAGAATGTAGTTCATCTTTGCGAAAAAAAAGTAACTATCCATTCAGTTAACTAACTAACAGACCTACTCACTTTTCTATGAACCAGTAAAATATCTCGGAAGACGATTGATGAACGAAGCTGTTAGTAGAGAGAGAGAGAGAGAGAGAGAGAGAGAGGTAGGCAATTTCGGGCTCATCGTGCACTCCGGCTCAAAGATTTGCGGGAACCAATGGTTGTTCTGTATCCTGTTGGATAGAAAATTTAATTGTCCTTTCAGGCGTATGTGTCTGCCTTCGTTAAAACAAAAGGATGTTGATGAAAATTGTGGAAAACTGACTGTCACTTTGGGAAAGTTTTATACTGTATTTTGCTCATGCGCAGTAGTGTTATAAATTTGACATGCATAGTGGATAAGGTGGTGAGCGTGGACGTCCATGTGAAGGTTCGAATCGCACCACGTGCCGTCTTGAAACTTTGTCATTTGTGGAGGGGTTGTACGTAGGTGGAGGTACTATAATTGCTTTTCGCCAAAGATGCGCTTGGTTGGTGATATGGGCTCTAATATCGGTAACACTATGAATGAAATGAAAGAGGTTGGAGCTGGACAGCGCTTCCTATACTCTTCAAGTAGACCTACAGGCGCTATAGGCCATAACATTATTTTAAAGAATTTCATAAGAATTATAACATGACACTTCTTACATTTAATTATAACTCGTTGTGTAATTTTTTGAGAAATCCCATTTTCGACACACTTCCACTCTTTTGCAAGCTTCATCCAACAGAAGAGATGAAAGCTATGTAGTATAAAATTAATAGAGTTGTGCTATCATATGGTGGTAATTTCGTTACGATCGCTCGCGTAGTTCCAGATATAGTGTATTAGCGTTTGAATAGCTTTACGGTCTGGCAGAGTCGAGCAGCTCAAAATGAAACAACTTCCACAGTAAACTTCGCTGTGCTCGTAATAATCTTTAAAAATGCTGAATAAGAAAAAGGATGACATATTTTAGGTATAACTTAAAAAACAAAACATACGTACAATCTTGTAGCTGATGTTATGGATACATGATACAGCTTTTTATATATCGGTTGCCCTTGCGAGAAAATTCATGAATACAGGATGTAGTATGAGTATATGTAAGGCCGCCACGTAAGACAAATAACGCGAATATTTAGTACTATGGGTACGTATATTTCTTTTGCTTAAGACAGAGAAAGAAGAAAAAAAATTTTGTTTGCTGTTTGAGTTTATGTATATATTTTACAGCGTCTTTCCCTCCCTCCTTCACGTCATCTCATTTCGCCTCGCCTCAGGACACCTGGCCATAAAAATAAACGCACCTGAGCAGCAGACACGGAGGGAAATGTAATGCGCCCGGCCAGGTGTAAAATCTCAGAGTGGCGCGGCGGACGTGAACTCAAGTCACGAAATTCCCTCGCGGCCGCCACTTGCCTCCTGGAAGGCCGTGGTGCATGCTGTGTGTGGTGGGCGGCGAGAGGCACGGGATGGAAGAGGAGAATGTTGAAGTGGAAGAGCAGGAGAAGAAGAAAGAGATAGAGCAGTAGTAACTATGGCAACAGCAGCAAAAGCAGAAGCAACAGCAGTAACAACAACAACAACAATAACAACAACAACAACAACAATAACAACGACAACAAAAGGAGCAAGTTGAGTATAAAACAATTACCTGCTACTTGAGGTTTCAAGACATTTGTCCCTGAATTTTGGATAACTCACTTGACCTCTAAGGAAACTGGCAACCCAGTCGGCCTTTTTTTTTTTTTCGTATTTTGTTGTCCTTGGCCAGTGACCTCTCCTGCATAAAAAAGTAACAACAAGTAACAACACCACAACCAACAACAACAACAGTAGCAGGAGCAGTAACAACAACAACAACAACAGCAACAACAACAACAACAACAACAACAACAACAACAACAACAACAACAACAACAACAATAACATCAACAATAACAACACTATCAACAAAAACAAAAACAACAACAACATTAGCATAAACAGCAGAAACAACAAAAACAACAAAACCAAAACGAATGACATTAACAGCAGAAACAGTAACAAATACAACAACGACAACACTACCAACAACAAGATGAGGAATAGAAGAATGGAGAAAAGAAAAAAAAACTAAGAAAATCAATAGCAGAGGAGGAAGAGGAGATTCACC
>NC_059302.1:9485924-9520924 GCF_017591435.1 Portunus trituberculatus | reverse complement strand
ATGCTTTCATTCATTCATTCATTCAACCAGTCAGTCAGTTAGTCACTTATTCAGTTTGTCAGTCAGTTGATCGGTCAATTAGTTAACCATTCATTTATTCATTCCACCAGTGAGTCAGTGAACCAGGTAACAATGGTGTTTTGTATCTTAATCACCAAACTGACATCAGACCTCAATCATTTATTGTAACTTCAATTTTCACTTTATTTCTATTTCATTTGTTCATATGTTCAGTTTTCTTTCCCTCTTTCTTACTTCATATTTTTGTTTATTCATTTCTTTCATATTTTACTTCACCATTCCTTTTAATTTCTTTTAAAAATGCTATAATTATTTCTCTCATTTACTACACTCTGCCTTTGAACATCTACGCTGGCTTATCTTTTCGTATATTAGAGTTTTTCTTTTTATTTCTACAATATACCCTATAAAATTTACTGTAGTATTTCTCAAGTCTTTCATTAATACATTTTTTCTCATTAGTAGTTTTTTCTCTATTTTACTTTTGCAAGATTTAACAACTCCCTTGATATGATTGGCTAGTGCGTTTATCTTCGAATATACAGAGCGTGGTTGGAATCTTTTTTTCTCTTTTTTTTTGTAAAGCTCCTTAATAATTTAACACCAATGATCTGATCACTGAGTCCGTTCCATTCATTTACCACTTTTCAAGAACCAATTCCTTCCTCTTTCTTTCTTAGACTTAAATGTTCCATGCTTGAAATCGCGTTGTTTCTAGTTCTATCCTGGTAACCTACTAAGAATTTTCCTAATGTACACTTTGCCATAACTCCTAATACCATTAAAGATGCAGTTGGTGTACAGGTCACTCAATTAGTTACCTTCTGTTACGGCGTATCGAAGGGTATCTTGGGAGATCTGAAGGTGAACTGTGGAAGCCGAGATGTCACAATGGATAAGAAATGTTACTATAGGTTTTAAAGTCAAAGAGACGGGCAGCTACAGCGTATGTTGAAAAAAAAGAGACATTGGGAGGGAATTTCCTGATAAAGATGCATTTATTTAGAGATAAAGGTGGTTGGTTAGTTTTGTGATGAACAATTACTCCTACAGAGAGTGGCACGTGGAGGACTGATGGCTTCTTGTATCTTCTCTTGATTTCTTTTGTTCTCACTTTATCAAATCCTTTCCCTTTCTTTTAACACTATTCTTCATTCCACTCCACTCCACTGACATACAGCCGACATCTCTCACTGCCACGTTTGGGACTAATTGTTTATTGCAGTCTGCTTTTTTTTTATTTTCTCACTATATGTAACAATTTCTTTACCATTCTTATTATTTTTCAGCAACCCTCCACCACCCACCACACTCTGACTTGCATTCTTGTCCGCAACCTGAAGGCATGCATGGTGATTTCTTGCAGCTTCCATTATTTTCTCATATCCTCACTCTAATCTTTTCCTCGATATTATTTTTTCTCTTTTCAAACCTCCTCCACTAACCTGACGACTTCGTGCAGCTTCCTATATTTTCTCATATTCACTACACATATTTTCATCCTTTCCTTTACAACGCTTCTTTTCCAATGCCCCTCCATTCCACCATCCAACAACCCAACACCCTCGGCTCTTCCACCTGGTATCGCTTCCGCTTATGGAACTGAATCGAGAAAACTTCCACGTCAACTATAGACAGAAAGTTTCTCTGTGATATTGAGAATCGAATGAAGGATATGCGCCTGACGATGCACAAAGCCCTTCCTCTCTTTTCACTGAGGGAAGCCGCCCACTCTCCATGGACGCCGCGACAGCCGAAACCAAAAACCCAAGTGTCTGAGATGCAATGGAGGGAGGGAGGCTCGGGAGGAAGCGAAGGAATGAAGGCTTGAGGGCGTAAGAGGAGGAGAAAAGGTTAGACGGATACAAAGGCATGGAATTTGACAAGGAAAAGGATGAAAGGGTACAAAATGGGAAGGAATAAGTAAAATAAAGTGACAATGGTAAAAGAAAGGAGGCACGTAGGCAAGAGAAAGTGAAGGAGAGTTAAAAGTGTGAGGGTTTGAAGGAGAGAAGGTTAGAGGAATATAGAAACATGAAATTTAAAATGGAAAAGGATGGAAGGGTATAGAAGGGATAGGAATAGATAAAATGAAAAGAAAATGGTAAGAGAAAGTGAAGGAGAGTTAAAAGTGTGAGAGTTTGAAGGAGAAAAGGTTAGAGGGATTCAGAAGCATTGTATTTGAAATGGAAAATAATGAAAGTGTATGAAATGGAAATTAAGGTAAAATAAAGAGAAAATAGTAAGAGAAAGAAGGTTCGGAGGCAAGATAAAGTGAAGGAGGGTTAAAAGTGTAAAGGTTTGAAGGAAGAGGAAAAAGTTAGGATAATAAACACGCTTATTTTCACAACTTATTTTAGAGACGATTAAAAAAACTAAAAAAAATATCAAAACAATAATTCAACTTACTCGGCGCCTTTACTGCAACATTACGGTCTACTAGAGGAAAAATTGGGAGGAGAGACGTGGTGTTCTGGGGGAAAAAATGTGGTGGGGAAGGAATAAGTTAGAAAAATATGATGGAATAGAAAGGGATGTAGGATGCAGGGATTGTGGAGTAAGAAGGAGTGGAAAGTTAGGAGTATGAAGGATTGGTAATTTAAGAAGGAAAAATAAGGAATGAGAACAGTTCGAATTAAAAGATAAAGAACAATAACATAGTAACAAATAGAAAATGATAATAGAAAGAAAGACTAGACAGGAAATAAAAGGAGTAGGAAATAAGGAATAGGAAAGAACGACGAAATATAGAAAAAAATAAGAAAATTAAGAAACAATATGAAAGAAAAAGAAGTAAAGGGAAAGGAACATAGAAGTAATAATTAAAACAGTAAAAAGAACTTCAAATAAAAAAAAAAGAAAATTAAGATAAAAGAAGAGAAGAGAGAACACCAGGAAAAGAATAAGAAATGAAGAATAACACCTACAACAATAAAGTAAGAAAGAGAACAAGAACCAGCAATAACAAGTAAGAGGAACGGTGACACTCGACAGACTGCTGAGAAAACGAAAGGAAAGAAGAAAACGAAAACTCAAGGGGACGGGGAAAAGAAACAAGGAAAGGAGGTAAAGGAGGAGGAAGAGGAGGGAGGTGGCGGGTAGTGAGACAGACAGACAGGCGGTGGACACGCTGGGAGAGGAGAGGGAAGGGAGAGAGAGTGATGGGTGGGAGAGGAGGGAAGAGGAGAGGGTGAGAGGGACAGTGAGATGGGTGGGAGCGGTGTGGAGGGACAGAGAATAGAGGGTAATTTCCTGCCACTCCGGAACCTTTCTCTGGCTTCGGGACGAGAAAGGAGGCTGCGTTGGGCGTCATCAGCGGGCCGGAGTGAGAGAAGGAAGGAGATTTATAGGCGCCTTGTGGTGGGAGGAACGGGGAAAAATGAGAGGAGACGCCCTGCATAAAGAGGAGAGCAGAGGAGAAGAGAGGAAAGAGGGAGTAAGAGAAAAAAAAATGGTCTGAACATCTTGAATACACAGATGATTTCGAGTAAGGTTGTGCTGACTCCATTACTCACTTAACGCGCATTCATTGAGTCTTCCCTTCGCCCCTGAGAGAGAGGGAGAGAGAGAGAGAGAGAGAGAGAGAGAGAGAGAGAGAGAGAGAAGACGACGGAAAAGATGATGTACCGCATTCTCCAACAATTGAGCGTCTCAGTGAGCTGGTCTTAACTGGTCTAATGAAGGTTGTTAGGGTTTTCATGGGATATTTTCGTGATTCCAGAGGTGACTCAACAAGAGAATTCTGTATCGCGAGTTGGAAAACATGCAGGGAACCAGACTAATCATCTCCGTGACTTCGAAAAATGAACCTTATATGAGAAGAGTGCTTGAAAATGTAGATAGTATACGTTTTATAAGGGAAATCAGGCTGTGAGGGAAAATAAGGGTAAGAGGAGATGGAGGAAAATGATGGAGGTTGACAAGAGGATCAATGGGAGGTCTGAGCGAGAGACGAGAGAGGATTTGGTCTTTACTTCCTTTCATGTGGGTGTGTTTACCGGCGTGGTGCGTTGCTCCCCGATGCTTCCTCTCACAAGATGGCGATATAATGTGAAACAGTCACGTATTGGCGCTTGGTCGTATATTTCATGTAGGTAGAGAGAATGAATACATGGTGCTTTCGTCTCCATAATGTTCATTTCCCTCTACCTGATTCTGGGGCCTTTGACCCCTTCAGTAGTATGACGTGTCTCCATATTCCTTCTGGTTATTATTTGGTGATTTTATACAGTTTCAGAAATTCATATGGAAGATTAAAACAGTAAAGATTGTGCCCATTAATCTTCTGACCTCCATAGAACCTTCCTAATGTCAATAAAATCGTCTAATCGTACACAAAACTCATAGTAAGAATATGTCCCAGTAATGACGGGGTTAATTTCTTGAGCCCATGCAGAGAAACGCCTACTAATAACTCACGTGTACAGTGGTTACTTCGCGTGCCTTAGGAGGAAAGGGTGTGGTGACAATTGGTGAAAGGTGTGTGTGTAGGTGTTTCCGCACGGGACAAACACACCTAGGGAAGTCGGGTGAGGTGTGAATGGGAGAGGAGACTTCTCAGTATGCGTCTCTCATCTCTGCTCTCTCCTCACTTTTCTCTCATATTTCCCTTGTTATCCAATTTTCATCTTTCAGTCACTCATTGTTCATTCCATTTCTCTCATTTCTTCCTTCTCTCATTTCTTCCTTCTCTCCGTAACTTCCTCATCATTTCCTCACAACTCACACCAACCTACATTCCTTAAGAAACATTTAAACACCATTTTAAAGGGAAAACGTTTACTGGTTGTTGTTGATCTTGTAAATGTCTCCTCTTCATTATTTCTTCTTCTTCTTCTTCTTCTTCTTCTTCTTCTTCTTCTTCTTCTTCTTCTTCTTCTTCTTCTTCTTCTTCTTCTTCTTCTTCTTCTTCTTCTTCTTCTTCTTCTTCTTCTTCTTCTTCTTCTTCTTCTTCTTTTTACTTTATCTTTTCTTCATCTTTTCTTTTTCTTTTTCTTCTTCACCTACCACCTTCTTTCTTGCTTCATCCCTTGTTGTTGTTGTTGTTGTTGTTGTTGTTGTTGTTGTTGTTGTTGTTGTTGTTGTTGTTGTTGTTGTTGTTGTTGTTGTTGTTGTTGTTGTTGTTGTTGTTGTTGTTCTTCTTCTTCTTCTTTTTACTCAAACTGAAAGAATAAAGTCGTGGAACGTTCAAAACAAGTAATATGAGAAGTGAAGAGAGAGAGAGAGAGAGAGAGAGAGAGAGAGAGAGAGAGAGAGAGAGAGAGAGAGAGAAAGGAAGGAAAGAACAAAGCGACACTAAGCTTAATTCAGTGTTGCATATCCACGCACGCCACTATTGCTACTTGCCTCTCCCCTCCCACCACCCCTCGCTCCCTCCTCTCTTCCCTCCCCTCACTGCCTGCTCCCTCCCTTCCCCATCTATCCCTTCATCGCACATGCCAATTTGTGTGTGTGTGTGTGTGTGTGTGTGTGTGTGTGTGTGTGTGTGTGTGTGTGTGTGTGTGTGTGTGTGTGTGTGTGCATAATTCGTAAATCCATTGTTTCTATTTGCATGGCTGTTATGGTTCCGGGAATAGACACGTAGAAATTACATCCGGCCCGCAAAGTCAATGTTTCCGGGGGAGAGAGAGAGAGAGAGAGAGAGAGAGAGAGAGAGAGAGAGAGAGAGAGAGAGAGAGAAAGTGTTATGTATTCCAGAGAAAAAGACAAAACTTCTTATTCTCCTTTTTTCATTTTTTTTGTGTGTCTATGCAAACACTTTTTTTTTTCAACTCTGCTGTGAATATTAACGAGGAAAGCCTGTAGGAGTAGAGGTGTGACGACAGCCGTGTGGCGTGTATAATGGCGGCAGAACACCGCTGTAATGTATGCACTCCTTCATAAAACATGTTATTTCTCCTTCATGCAACTTATGTAGTCAGGAAATATGATATAACTGGTAGGAATGGCTGTAAAGTAGAATAGTTACGATATTGACAGTGGAAAGAGAGAAAATAGGTCACAAATCAGGTTTTAGTGGAATTGCGCGAGCTTAGCAAGAATGTTGTATAGATATTGAATAGTTTCAAGTGCAGGCAGGATAATTAGTGGATGCAAACGGCAAGTAGTAAATTGGTGCTGGAGAGTATCGCTGTAATCCGCTCTCTCACAAAACACATGAAACAGCTCTATTTCTCTTTCTCCTTCATGAGGTTCTTACAGTAGGAGAATTTGTTTGATTTACAATTCATTATAAACTAAACATTTTAAGATTTTAAAAAAGGAGATGAGACTATAAGAAAAAGGAGAAAATCCAAGAAGTTGCCAGCAAATGTATACTACACGCCTACCTATACTCTAATCATCTGCCCCATGCACAGATATGACTTATATTCTAAAAGTCCCCACTGACTCTGCAACAGCAATCTGATTATTGAGACCATTCCATTCATCTGTCACTCTACTTCAGAAACAGTCTCTTCCTGCATCATTTTTAAATATATTCTTTATCGAGTTTGACATGGAATATGTTTATCACCCTTTTTATGTCCCTTATGTCATTTAGATATCTCTATCAGATCCATTCTTAATTTGGGGCAGTCTGAGGAGTCTAAATTCAGAAGCATCGATTTCTTCTCGTAATGATAAACAATACTTGGTTTCAAATTAGTGGAACAGACATACTAATAGTTTAGTAGATCAACAGACCGGTTGCAAGTGCGGTACAAATTAATTTATGGATACAAATGACAGATGATATGTAAATTTTAGGTGGAGGGGAGTTGCCTTGTGTTGTGTTTTGCGGTCACTGTATTTTTCTTGTTGATTGACGCAAGGAGGCGTAGTGGGCGGCTGGTTCCGCCATTTCCCGCCATCCTGCTCTTGTTGGCGTGGGGACTGTAATGCTGATCCACCGGCCTGCAATGAAATACAGAACTAGCAATATTACCTGGGCGGGCTTAACCTGCACTCACTCATTTGTTCCCGCCCGAGGTGAGGTCATTCCGCGCCGCCAACTCCCGAAGACAAAACGTTCCAATTTCTCGATCCTTTGGTACGAATTGACTCGATTTCCTGCCGCTTCTCCTTTCTCGCGTAAAGGAATTCTTGTTTTCTGCGAGTGTAAAGCGGAAACATGCAAGTGCTCTTAAGGTATAAAGGGAAGGTTTGTTTTAGTAGTGCGTTAAGAATATTTTGAAAAATTGAAAATATAAATATTTTTTATATTTTTTTCTCACCTAATGCAATTCTTGTTTTCTGTAAGTGTAGAGAGGAAACATGCACGCGTTCACAAAGTGTAAAGGGAAAACTTATGTTCGCAATGGTTTGGAAAATATAAGAAACTGGAAAATATTATTCATGTTATTATCTTTTGTCAGAGTGTAAAGAGAAGAGGTTCACATGTTTTTAAAAGTGCAGAATGGATAGACATACGCGTCTTCTTAAAAAAACAGAAACAAAAGAATGTTCCCTCTCAGAAAAAAAATATATATAAACCTGAAAATAATCAATCTTATTTTACTTTTTTTGTTGGGCACGTTGTGCCCAAGAATAAAGGGGAAAAAAAATTTTCAATGGCCAAAAAATCATTACGACAGATTATACATTTTTAACTTCAAAAACAAATAAATAATATTCTTTTAAAAGACATGAGACACAAGACATAAGACAAATACCACATATATAATGACGTAAAGCATATAATCATTAATTTTGTACACATGTAAACGTATATATGAAGGCCAGTTATTAACTTTCTGACGTCTTCCTTGCCAAGTTTATATCGTACAATTCGCTGCTCTCTCTCTCTCTCTCTCTCTCTCTCTCTCTCTCTCTCTCTCTCTCTCTCTCTCTCTCTCTCTCTCTCTCTCTCTCTCTCTCTCTCTCTCTCTCTCTCTCTCTCTCTCTCTCTCTCTCTCTCTCTCTCTCTCTCTCTCTCTCTCTCTCTCTCTCTCTCTCTCTCTCTCCCATACTCACTTCCCTCTTATCTTTTCTTCTCTTCTCCTTACCTCTCCTCCTTCACTTCACTTTCCCATCACCCTCATTCCTCCCCCCAACATCATAAAACACCGCCTCCCCCTTTCCCTCCAACACTATCATTTCCTTACTTCCCTACCCATACCAATACTGTCTCTCCACCTTTCTCTCCTATTTTTTATCTACATTAATGATCTTCCTCAAATGTTTCCTCTACTTAAATCAGTACTTTCTTCTGATGATTCTACTCTGTACATCACTGAGGAAGACCCTGTATCTATGATTGAAACTGCTAATTCTGATCCAGAAATCTTGTACAATTGGTGCGTTAGTAATAATAGACAAACTATTAACTCAAATAAAACGTATTATATGCTATTTACTAACAAATCAATAGATACACTGCCATCTCTAAAGTATGACAATTCTGTCATTGTAAAATCTAAACAACATAAAATGCTAGGTTTTACATTTGCTGAAGATATGACATTTAAAACACACATTTCAAATTATCAAGGAATATATCACTACTGTACCAAGTAAAAATCTTCATGCCAAGCAATGTCCTACAAATAATGTGCAATGCCCATGTAATACCATATTTTCAGTATTGCACACCAATGGTGTAACAAATATCCCATACATTTACTTCTCTTATTTCGTTTACAGAAAAAAATAATTAGGATTATCTGAAACCATGGTTATGATCACACACAACCCTTATTCATAAGCATGAATATCTTCAAACTTTTTGATATAGATAATTTGCAAATTGGTGTAAATATGTACAAATCAGTCAACAGAGGTAATATGACAGCCTTACTGCCACAACACAATGATCCCACCCGCACCCGTGAATACCTCCGTGTTCCACAACATAGCCTGTCACTCTTCCAATACTCTTTAACTTATTCTTGTCCCAAAATTGAGAATTCTGTCCCCAATCACATCCAACAACTACCAACATTAGGTACATTTAAAAAGTATTATAAACAGTGTATACTTGCTCAGTATTGATAATAATGCCAATGTTTTTGTATATATTTTCAAAATGAGGTTGTAGAGGGATAAAATGTATAACATAACGAATACTACAAATGTATGTCTATTGACAACTAGAATAGCTAATCATAATCACATTGCCCAAAAAGCAAGTTTTGCTTCCTATGGGCTGCTTACATAATGTTATTTACCACCTATAAGCATAATTACTATATGTAAGTATAATAAAGTGTTTCAAGCGCTTCTCCTTTTCTCTCTCCCTCTCTCTCTCTCTCTCTCTTTCTCTTTCTCTCTCTCTTCTCTCTTTATTTCTTTCTTCCCCTTACTCACCCATCCACTCTCACGTACCCTGCTCATCACAGACATCCTGCCGGTCCTCCTCTTCTTCCTCTTCCTCCTTCTCTTCTTCTTCTTCTTCTTCTTCTTCCTGCTGCTGCCGGCGTGTCGTGCTGCCATCAGAGGCCTCGTGGGGCTTATACTCAGCCTGCCCATCAATATCAGAGCCCGCAGACCACCTTCTCGGGCAGCTAGAGGCGGGAGAGAGGCGGGGGAGTTACAATATAACCTGATGAAGGAGAAGGGAGTCCATTAGGTGGTGGAGCCTCGTTCAGGACATCACGTGGTCATTGGGAAGGTGGTGGTGGTGGTGGTGGTGGTGGTGAGGAAAAATGAAAGAAGTTGTGATAAAGTATGGTGGGGGTGGTAGGGGTTGGCTGGGGTTTGTGGGTGTTTGGTTTGGTGGTGGTGGTGGTGGGGTGTGTGTGTGTGTGTGTGTGTGTGTGTGTGTGTGTGTGTTTGTTTGTTATGCGAGTTAATTTGTTCTTTTGTGTGCGCTTGTAGGTATGTAGTTATGTATGTATGTATGTATATATGTATGTATGTATGTATTTTTGGGTACATATGTGTAGGTAGTTCTGCTTGCTTTATGAATACAACACACACACACACACACACACACACACACACACACACACACACTGCCCGGTAGCTCAGTGGTTATAGCGCTGGCTTCACAAGCCGGAGGACCGGGGTTCGATTCCCCGGTCGGGTGGAGATATTTGTGTGTGTCTCCTTTCACGTGTAGCCCCTGTTCACCTAGCAGTGAGTAGGAACGGGATGTAAATCGAAGAGTTGTGACCTTGTTGTCCCGGTGTGTGGTGTGTGCCTGGTCTCAGGCCTATCCCAAGATCGGAAATAATGAGCTCTGAGCTCGTTCCGTAGGGTAACGTCTGGCTGTCTCGTCAGAGACTGCAGCAGATCAAACAGTGAAAACACACACACACACACACACACACACACACACACACACACACACGTCCACCATCCACCATCACAAGGAAATATTCCCATACATTACCTAACATCCTTCGATCTCTTGTCATTTTTCCCTTCTCCTCTTTCTTATTCCTTAACCTTTCTCCATCCTTTATTTCCCTCACCTCCGCTACAGAAATGTGGACACTCCTTACCCTTCCCATAATCCCTAGCACTCACATCGGGTTTAATGCTTTGGTAGTCTGAAATTTAAGTCATCCTTTTTCCTTACAGTTTTTCTCGTCTTAATTTCTTTCTTGTTTTTTTTTTTCTTCGTCTAACTTATCTTCTTTTTCCAGAGCCACGGAATTTTTTAGCGGGGGAAGAAGTGTTTGACGGAGGTGCGCGAGGGTAAGGTGGGTTGGAAGTATCACCTGTGTTCCTTGTCAATTACCGACCTTCCCTCTGCTTCATCAAGGTAGGCTGCACTTTTCACTTGGCTAGGTAAACACACACACACACACACACACACACACACACACAGCACAGCAAAACACAAGCACTTTTCTCTCTCTCTCTCTCTCTCTCTCTCTCTCTCTCTCTCTCTCTCTCTCTCTCTCTCTCTCTCTCTCTCTCTCTCTCTCTCTCTCTCTCTCTCTCTCTCTCTCTCTCTCTCTCTCTCTCTCTCTCTCTCTCTCTCTCTCTCTCTCTCTCTCTCTCTCTTTCTCTCCCGTCTTTCTCTTTTGTCTCTGCCTGCATCCCTTCTCTCTCTCTCTCTCTCTCTCTCTCTCTCTCTCTCTCTCTCTCTCTCTCTCTCTCTCTCTCTCTCTCTCTCTCTCTCTCTCTCTCTCTCTCTCTCTCTCTCTCTCTCTCTCTCTCTCTCTCTCTCTCTCTCTCTCTCTCTCTCTCTCTCTCTCTCTCTCTCTCTCTCTCTCTCTCTCTCTCTCTCTCTCTCTCTCTCTCTCTCTTACCGTGTTCCTCAAATTAATTCCCGGAGATCGCTTTTCTTCCTCGCCGCTGTTTGGCTTCCCGCGGACTCGCCCTCCCGTGAAATATAAACTCATGAAGGGAAGTTGCATGCCTTTTTTCCTTCCCTCCACTCTTTATATTCGCCCAGAGACTCTGTGGATGATAACTTATGGGAAAAGTGCCGCCTGCGTGGAAGTTACGTGGTGGTGGTGGTGGTGATAGTGGCTACTGGACTGAGGGACGAAGGTGATGGAAGGGAAGATGGGAAAATATTGTGTGGGGGGGAAGGGCGAAGATTGATTAAAGGTTTGGAGAATTGACGGAGAGATGGGCCAGAGAGATTGAGTGATGGGAGGTGAGAGAGGAAGAGTGAGAGAAAGTGAGAGAGGGTTGGTGGGGGAAGAGTGTCAGGTGAGAGAGGTGAAATAGACTACATACATGTGAAGAGGGAATGGAGGAAGGCGATGTGAGAGGGAGCGAGAGTGAGAGATTAGGAGTGAGTGATAGGGAGGTATGGGAGAAAATGGAGACATCTGATGGGAAAGGAGATGGGATAAAGGAGAAGGAGAAAGGATCATCGGCCTAACGCTGTAAAGAGAGAGGGAGGTTTGAGAGAGGGGAAGAACAGTGATGGGAAAAAGGAAAATACGAGAGTTTTAAAGAAAAGATGGAAATAGGAAAATGAAAAAGGATGATAGTTTAAAATGGCGACGGGAACAACAAGAAGAAAGATGAAGGAAAAGGGAAATGTTTGAAGATAATGAGAAAGATAGTAATTTTGGGGAAAGGTGGGGAAAAAGAAAAAAAGGAAACCAGCGAAGATTATGAAGGAAGAAAAGGAAAACATTAAGAGAAGAAAATGAATAAAGAGAAAGAAAATAGCAAGAAAAGGGAAAATGAAGGAAAAAAAAAGAAATATGAGAAAACAAAGGACAGTGATGATATTTTTGACGAAAGCTAAAGACAAGAGAAGGGAAAATATGGAAACAAGATAATATAATGAAGGGAAGAAATGAAAGGAGCTAAGAAAGGAAACGAAAAAAAGGGAAAGAAAAGAAAACTGAGAAAAAAATAAATAAAACAAGAATTCTGAGGATAGGAAAAAGAGAAGGAAAAGTGAGAGAAGGTATGTTGGGTAAGATTAATGGGAAAGACTCAGAAATGATCAAGGATAATAAAAGAGGGAAGACGGAAAATGTTGAATGAAGAAAGAATAGGAGAGGGTTTAGGAGAGAAAAGAAAGGGAGAGAGGAAATAAGGAACGCTAGTTAAGAATATGAGAGTGAAGAATGAAATGAAATGAGGGAATATATGGGAAAAACGGGAAAAAAAATTAAGGAAACATAAATAAATAAGGACAGGCGATGAAAGAAAGAAGACGAAACACTTGTTAAGTGAGAGAGAGAGAGAGAGAGAGAGAGAGAGAGAGAGAGAGAGAGAGAGAGAGAGAGAGAGAGAGAGAGAGAGATTTAGGAAAACAAAAGTGAAAAGCAGAAAGAAACTAGAAGGAAAAGAGAGACAGATAAAATGAAGAAAAGAGACACAAGGTAGGAGAAGAAGAGTGTTGGAAGAAAGAGTCAAAAGGAAGAAGAGAGAAAAAGAGAAAGTGAGAAGGAAAAATAGTGTGAAAAAATATTAGGTTTTGAAGGGACTGGGTGGGTAGGAGATGGGCTGATGAGGGGTTGAGAGAAGGAAGGATGGGATATGTGGGCATTGATCGGGGGTGGAGGAGAGGAGGTGAGGGGAATGAAGGGAAGGTGAAGGGAAGCACAAGGCATTATGGCGCGTGAATGAAAAGCGTTCCGCAACTTATAATGGAGGAAGTTGTTCAGTTAAGGGAAATTCTCTCTCTCTCTCTCTCTCTCTCTCTCTCTCTCTCTCTCTCTCTCTCTCTCTCTCTCTCTCTCTCTCTCTCTCTCTCTCTCTCTCTCTCTCTCTGCAAGTGCCGTTTTCCTTTTTATTTCCTCGTGGACCTTACTAAAAAAAAAAAAAAAAACAAGAGCAGGTAAAAAGGTTTAATGCGATGGAGGGGGAGGTGTGGCGCGGCAGTTGTAGAATGTGGATTGCTTTTGAATAATTGTTGAGTATGTGGAGAAGATGGAGGTACGGGCAGAGGAGGAGGAGGAGGAGGAGGAGGAGGATTGACTGTTAAGCAATAGGGAAGGATGGAGGAGACGAAAAAGAGAATGAGGAAGAGAAAAGGAAGAAAAAGAAAGAAAATAACAGATTAGACGAAGGAATAGAAGTAGGAATAGTAAGAGAAGAATGGGTGTAGAGAAGGAGGGAGAAAGAGGAGTAGGAAAAGGAATAAGACTAGTACGAGGATTAAGAGAAAGTAAACAGAGGAAGACAAGAAGAAGGGCGACGAAAAAAATAAATAGATAAATAATTGATAATAAAACCCAACACTACAAGTAGCACGTACAAGGAAAGACACTAACCTGACTCAATGACTCAGGTGGAGGTGAAGGAAAAATGTTAGAGACTGGAGGTGTACAATATAATATTTTCACCAGCTAGTGGGGCACAGAATGGCAGAGTTGGGTGGCTGCAGTGGGAGTGAATTAAGAATGTAACGTCCAGGAGGGCTTAGTAAGGTACACTGGAGGAAGGGAACTTAAGTTAAAATGTCATTGAAGGAAAGAAGGAAGAAAATGTATTGGACAGGGGAAAAAAAAGTAGGACTGCAATGAACAAGAAGAAGGAAAGAAGGAAGGAGAGTAAATTGAACAGAGGGAAGGAAAGAAGGAAGAAAGGAGTGACTGAACAGAAAGGAAAGAAGGACGGAAAAAAAGAAAGGAAAAATGTAATAAACAGAAAGTAAGACAGGAAGGAAGGAAGGTATACACTGAATCGGGGAAGGAAGGAAAACGAAAGAAAGAAGTAAGGAGAATGAATTGAACACGAGGAAGGAAAGAAAGAGAAAGTTACTGAACAAGAAGGAGGAAGTAAGAAAGAAAGAAGGAAGGAAGGAGAGAATGACTAAACAGAAGGAAGGAAGAAAGGAAGGAAGGAAGCAGAGTACATTTGAATTGCCTCTGTTATTTTTCCGTAAAGAGAGACAATTAGCAAACTTTTTTTTTCTGATATTATTTTTACCGTCCGTTCTTCCTCAGTATCAGCAGAAGTGGCAGTAGTAGAAATAGTAGTAGTAGTAACAGTAGTAGTAGTAGTAGTAGTAGTAGTAGTAGTAGTAGTAGTAGTAGTAGTAGTAGTAGTAGTAGTAGTAGTAGTAGTAGTAGTAGTAGTAAAAGTAGTAGTAGTAGTAAAAGTAGTAATAGTAAAAGTAGTAGTAACAGTAGTAGTAGTAGTAGTTGTTGTTGTTGTAGTTGTTATTGTTGCTGTTGTTGTTGTTGCAGTAGTAGTAGTAGTAGTAGTAGTAGTAGTAGTAGTAGTAGTAGTGTACACACACACACACACACACACACACACACACACACACACACACACACACACACACACACACACACACATCAGAGTGAGACCCAGGTGGCCTCTTCTCTCTTTACGACTTATTTTGTGCTATATAGACATTCAACTTTCTCATCCCTTCCTCTCTTCCATTCTTCCTTTCCTTCCTCGTATCTTTTCCCCTCCCCTTCCGCCTCCTTCCTTTCTCTCATTCTTACCTTACCTCATATATTTTCCTCTTCCTTCCTCTTCATCTTCTTTTTCCTCGCACGTATATTTTCTTTCCTCTTTCTTTTCTGCTGTTTCTCCCATTTTCCTTTCTTTTATTCATATTTTTCCCTATCATTTCTTCTTCCATTTCCCTTTCCTTTTTTGTCTCCCCTCCTCTTCCTCCTTGTCTTTCTTTTTCCGATTCTCTCCTTTTCTCTATTCTATTTTCCTTCATCATCATGATCATCAAATTTTCCCCTTCCCTTCCTTATCATTTATATCCTTCATCCTTTTTCTCCTCCCCTCTCCCATCCTTGTTATCTTATTTTCCTTTTTATCTTTTCTTTCTTCCTTTCTATTTTTTTCCGTTTTATAATTTTCTCTCTCTTTTATATCCTCTGTTCTTTTCTTCACTTTTCTTTCCTTTTATAATATTTTTTTAAGTTCATCTTAGGGAGGCGGTGGCGTAGTGGATAAGGTGGTGAGCGCGGGATCGGGCAGACGTCCACGAGTGGGTTCGAATCCCACCACGTACCGCCTTGAAGCTTTGCCATTTGTCGAGTGGTTTAAGTTACCTACATGTCACCATGATACCCAGGTTCTAGGTGGTTACACCAAAGATGCGCTTGGGTGGTGAAATGGCCCTAATGTGGGTACCACTATAAGGCCAGGCGCACATTGAGACATAGGGCAGAGCAGAGCAGGGTAGACACAGGGTAGGGCAGGGCAGGACAGCACAGAGCAGCATTGGTGTGGTGCGCACATTGAGAAGCAGTCTGTCGTCCTGTGCGGTAGTGTTCATCATGGCAACAAAAAACCTAATCTCCAAGTCGTATTTGCAATTTTCACACAGCAGTATCCCATACTCACCATCTTTTAATTGTAGACTCAATGCATTGTGAGCCCATAACTCGTTCTTATAAGTTCCTCTCATATAATCAGGATGACTAGTGTCATACAGCACTCTTTCATGGCGAACAGCCTCTATGAGTTGCTCCGTGGACGACATTGTTGAGTAATAAAGAGTGAGTTGCTATCAAGCTGCGCCGCCCGTGGCACTAGAAACTGCGTTCGAACGACTGCGTCGCGCAGGCCGACACAGGTCTGTACCTGTGCTGTGCTGTCCTGCGTGTCAATATGCGAGCTTAGGTTTAAACCAGTGAGATGCAGTTTTCTGCCCTGCTCTGTGCTGTGTCGGCTGTGTTGCCTGCGTCTCAATGTGCGCCCGGCCTTACATTTAAAATAGTGAGATGCGGTTTTCTGCCCTGCTCTGTGCTGCGTTGCCTGTCACCTGCGTCTCAATATGCGCCTGGCTTAAATAAAATTGTCTGCGTCAGGCCGGGCGCACTTTGAGACGCAGGCAACACAGGCCACACAGCACAGAGCAGGGCAAAAAACTACTTCTCACTAGTTTCAACCTAAGCACGCATATTGACACGCAGGACAGCACAGCACAGGTACAGACTTGTGTCGGCCTGCGCGACTGCTTCTCAATGTGCGCACCACGCCTGTGCTGCGCAGTGTTGCCCTGCCCTGCCCTGCCCTGCGTCTGCCCTGCTCTGCGCTGCCCTGCGTCTCAATGTGTGCCTGGCTTCACTAATGGGAGGAAGTTTAACAGCGCTCCCCACACATACTCTTCAAGTATGTCTACAGGCGCTATAGGCCATAACATAAAAAATATCTTACTCCTTTCTTATCCCTTCCTTCTCTATTTTCTTTCCTTTCCCCTCTTCGATTTTCTTTTTTTCTCGTTTTCCATTTCATTAGTTTCCTCGTCATACAGTTTCATCCTCTTCTTTTCCTCACTTCATCTATATTCCTTTGATAACTTTTTTCGCTTTCCTTGTCTTTAATTTCTCTCAAACTATCTACTTTTCGTCGTTTTCCTATCCCTCTCTTCCTCTTTTCTCCTTAACTTTCCTTCTCTTCTTTTTCCATTCCCCCCACCCCTTCCCTTCCCTTCCCTTCCCTTCCCTTCTCTTTTCTTCTTTTCCCTTCTCTTCCCTTCTCTTCCCTTCCATTCCATTCCTTTTATCCCTTCCTCTCTTCTCTTCTCTTCTTTCCCTTTCCTTCTCTTCCCTTCCTTCCCTTCCTTTCTTCCTTCCCTTCCCTTCCCTTCCCTTCCCTTCCCTTCCCTGTATCACCTGTCCCCTATCAACTGGTCATTGTATCCATGAAAACTTATCTCCTTTCCTTCCTCCCTTTCTTCCTGTTCTCTTCCTTCCCCCCGAGGCAGCTATTCTCTCTCTCTCTCTCTCTCTCTCTCTCTCTCTCTCTCTCTCTCTCTCTCTCTCTCTCTCTCTCTCTCTCTCTCTCTCTCTTGAAATGTAGATAGAATTATGGTGGCAGGTTCCCATCTTGCTGTCCATTCTCGTATTTATCTAGTGGTGGTGGTGGTGGTGGTTGTGGTGGAGGCGGTGACCTAGATTCCGGTGGTGGTGGTGGTGGTGTTGGGTTAAGTATTGGCGGAGGGAGTGATGGAAGTGGTGATGCAGGTCAAGTTACGTAGTTCGGGTTGATGGTGATGTGTGGTTAGTGATGGTGGTGGTGGTGATGGTGGTGAAAGTGGTGGTGATAGGTGTGTTAAGGTTTATGGTGGTGGTGGTGGTGAAGGAAGATGGAGAGGTGATGATGGCAGTGGTGGTAGTGGTGGTGGCAGTAGTAGTAGAAGTAGTAGTAGTAGTAGTAGTAGTAGTAGTAGTAGTAGTAGTAGTAGTAGTAGTAGTAGTAGTAGTAGCAGTAGTAGTAGTAGTAGTAGCAGTAGTAGTAGTAGTAGTAGTAATAGTAGTGGTAGTAGTAGTAATAGTAGTAGGAATAGTAGTAGTGGTAGAAGTATTAGTAATGACAGTGGTGGCGATGATGGTTATGGAACAAAATAATGGATGTAGCAGTAGTAGTAGTAGTAGTAGTAGTAGTAGTAGTAGTAGTAGTAGTAGTAGTAGTAATAGTAGTGGTAGTAGTAGTAGTAGTAGTAGGAATAGTAGTAGTGGTAGAAGTATTAGTAATGACAGTGGTGGCGATGATGGTTATGGAACAAAAATAATGGATGTAGCAGTAGTAGTAGTAGTAGTAGTAGTAGTAGTAGTAGTAGTAGTAGTAGTAGTAGTAGTAGTAGCAGTAGTAGCATGCAGTAGTAGATGTTGTTGTTCTTGCTGTTGTTGTTGTTGTTGTTGTTGTTGTTGTCGTCGTTGTTGCCTTTCATTATATTGTAACTCAATTATAATTTCAAAGGTCAAGATAATGATGATGATGATGATAATAATAATAATAATAACTATGAAAATAATTCCAATAATAATAATAATGAAGAAAATAGTATAAATAACAACAATAGCCAAAACAACAACAACAACAACAACAACAACACCATTAACAAGTGAACAAACGGACAAAATAGACAACGACAATAACAATAACACAACCAAAGTTCCCCCCACCCCCACCATCAAACACCTACCCCCACCCTGACCCACTACCCCACCCTTACCAGCAACACCCACCACCCCACCCTGACTCACTACCTCCAACACTCCCCCACCCCAATCCCTCCCAGCAACATCCACCATCAACACTCATTCATCCCCCTCCCCTCCCAGCAACACTCACCACCCCCACCTTGACCCCCAACCACATACACCCTCTTCCCCGTTCTCCCAGCAACACAGCCTTACATTACGCAACGCAGTACAATTTACCAGTATTCTCACGCCCCATACCGCCTCCGCAGCGCCCAGGCAGACTCCCCCCACACAGGCTTCGCGAGGCTTTTATCGGAAAACGGTGAAAAAAAAAATAGAATAAAAAAAAAGCTGCAACTCGGGCTGTCTGTGATAAATGGTGTATAAAATTGTAACATTGTAGGCTAGGCAGAATGTATTTTCACCATGACCGCGCATCGCCGTGGTGTTTCCAGACGCTATGATTCTGACGCCGCCACTATCACCACCACCACCTCCTCCACCACCACCACCATAACCACCACCACCACCACCACCATGACCGCCGCCACCACTGCTGACTCTCTCCATCACATTCCCGTCTCCCTATTCTCTCTCTCTCTCTCTCTCTCTCTCTCTCTCTCTCTCTCTCTCTCTCTCTCTCTCTCTCTCTCTCTCTCTCAGCCAGTCAAGTAAAAAATAGACCTTCCCTCCGTCCGTTGTGATTTTCTCTCTCTCTCTCTCTCTCTCTCTCTCTCTCTCTCTCTCTCTCTCTCTCTCTCTCTCTCTCTCTCTTAGCAATGTATTTTGGCTTTCTTTCCGTTCTTCCTCTCCTTTCCTCTCAACCTTTTATCGTCTTCCTCGTATTTGTCCTTGTCTTCCTTGCTTCCACTTCCAGGTTCTTATTCCTCCTCCTCTTCCTCCTCCTCCTCCTCCTCCTCCTCCTCCTCCTCCTCCTCCTCCTCCTCCTCCTCCTCCTCCTCCTCCTCCCCGGTGAGATGGGGAGACGGACAAAGTAACATTGGCATCTCATTGTTTCTGTCACTAATGCAGGAAAGTCTAGTACGTTCCCGCCCACCTCGCGTCGATACCCCGCCTGCCTTCCATCAGTATAACCACCGGAGCGCTGGCTAAAGGTATAGTGGGTGCGCGATACTTAAACGTGGTGCGCTAGTACTCTTGTTAATTGAGAGGAGTACTGTGTGTGTGTGTGTGTGTGTGTGTGTGAAATGGGGAGATGGAGGGAAGGGGTGGTGGGGTTGACTTGTTTGTGTTGCAGGGATGGAAAGAATGTTTTTGTTGCTTTGTGTTTGTGATATTTAATAGAGAAAAACTAATAACAATTACTGCTACTGCTACTGCTACTGCTATTGCTATTACTAATTGCCATTGCCACTGCTATTACAACTGATATTGCTTCTACTACTACTACTACTACTACTACTACTACTACTACTACTACTACTACTACTACTACTCTGCCATATATATCACCAGCATCACCACTACCACCACTGCCTTCCCCATGTGTTTGTGTTTCCATGCATGTACTCATATGTATGCGTGTGTGTACCCCATCCCTCCCGTCCCACACACCTGCTCTCCTAACGCTACACAACCTTCAGGAGTTTCACGCCCCCTTGCATCCTTCAGCCACACGCCCACATGCCGAGGGCCGCGCTTTTCATGGCTCTAGCCCGAGAACTATTGCGTCCTTAACGGTGTTCTTGTCCGAGGCGGCTGTGCTGGTGATGGAGGCAGCGCAGGGTCTTGTCGTGATGCGCCCTGCTCTAGTCTGTCTAAGATCTGTTTATACAGAGCTTTCATAAGCACTATTTTTGTTGGTCATGAGGTATTTTTGGTGTTTTATGATAGAGGCTTTATCAAATCAATCTGAAATTATTAAAACTCATTTGAAAATCACGATAACTTCCCCTCGAGGCTTTGATACATAACTGAATTGCAAACTGTCCTCAAAACCCCCTTGAAAATGTAATTAACTTCCCAACGGCTCGTTAAACATAGTCCTGGTCGCCTAGAATTGTAAATACACCCTTGAATATCCCATTGGTTTTCCATAGAGCTTGCTAAATTGAATCTAGATTGCTTAGAAATATGACGACATTATTAAAAATCCCAGTAACTTCTAGAGTCCCGTTGAACTTAGTGAAGATAGCCTATATTCATGAAAGCATCATTGTAAGTCCCAGATGATTTCCCTTAGAGGTTGGGAAACGTATCAAAATTGCTTACAATCCGAGAAGCAGCCCCGAAAATACCAAATAACTTTTCCAAGAGCCGAGATGAGACGCCGCGACGCTTAGGAATCCGATTCTAACTTGGTTCCTTAAGAAGGAGAAAAGGAGGACAAAGATAAAATATAAATAAACGACAGCTTGTACTAGTGGCGGACTTTATTGCCCGTGACGAGAGAAATATTCCATGTACGAGATATTGTCCAGCCTTCAGTATATGAGGCGCAGCGGGAGTCCTCTGAGGGAGAGAGGGCTGGGTAGGGAGGGTTGTGTCCTTGCCCTGCGGGACATGCCTTTGGTCCCCTGTGTGGGCGAGGCGCACTCCAGGGGGCACACTGGAGTTCCGGCATCTCGCTGCGCCGCGGACCCCTCCTGCTGCCCGGCGTAATAGTTTGCTACTTCATATTTTCCAGTATTCGCGAGTTTGCTGTGTGTCTTTTGTAGCGTGTGTGTGTGTGTGTGTGTGTGTGTGTGTGTGTGTGTGTGTGTGTGTGTGTGTGTGTGTGTGTGTGTGTGTGTACGTGCGCAAAGTTTGTATTACAGCACCGGGCGTGTAAGCTTGTTTAATATTAACGCTTTATTCTCCAACAAAATGTGAACTCTAATTGGGCAGGTGAGTGCTTCCCGCCAGACGAGTGTTTAACAGGCGCTGTTATCCCGCTGGCATGTTTGGTTTGCCTAACACCTTTGTTGTCACTCGCTCGGACTCGCATATTATTACGTGGCCGGCGCTACATGCGAACGGCGCCGCCTCGGGTGTCCTCACGCTGGCTAGGGAACCGAACACTGCACAAAATTTCCTTCTGTTTCCCAAACCTAGCTGTCCCCGTATGCCGTTCCATGCACAGTGAAAACTCTTCCTAGTGTGGTGCGTGTTTCTTGTGTTATAATTCATTTTTTGTGGCTACAGAGGCTGCCTGCCCGGGGCCGGAACGCGGTTTAAAACTCTATCTTGTTCATGCTTTTTGCTTCTTCATTTTAAACGTTGTTAGTTTGTTGTTCCGGAAACATTTTTCACCTTTTTTTTCTACGTCCCTCATTCCACTCCTAAGCCTGGGAACGTTTACAACCCCCCGTCCAGATAATAATAAAAACACAACATGCAAGAAAAAAAAAAAGGAAAGGAAAAGTATATGAATGAAACTTACACTTTCCCCCAACCTTTACTTTTATCAGAGGGTTCGTGAGTCAGTCAGCCGCGGCGCGAGTTCACAAGGATTTTCTGTCCGGCCGATGGGAGCCCAGTCAGTAATTATGATTTTATGAGTGAGGCAGGAAAGTGTTGAGTTTTACGTCCTGCCGAGTTAAGAGAAGTTAAGTTTTAGAGCCACGGTGGGAGTTTAAAGTGGCGCCGCTTGATTACTGAGACGCGGGAGGGAGAGACGGAGGGAAGGGAGAGGTAGAGGGAAGGGAGGGCGGGAGAAAATTGGGAGGACATACCCGTGAGTCTTACCGTGACCTGACCATTAACTAACTATAAAGCGATCTATCCTTGCACTATCCTAAACCATCCTGCAGCTTTTACAGACTTACATGGAATTTGGCGCTGGGGAGAAATAGAACATGTATTTGAGTCTCACCTTCACTCAACTTTTAGGTATTCATAAAAGTGTATTGCCACTATCCTTACCCCTCCTACACCTTTTACTGGCACGAGTGAAATTTATCGTTGGAGAGAAGTGAGAGAAATAGAATGACTTGTATCTAGATCGCCTTCCCCAACTTTGCAACTTTTCATTAGACTATTTTGTCCTGGAACTTTAACTATCACGTTTATAGCCATAGGTGAAATTTAGTGGAGAGAAGTAGAACATGTGTCTCTGAGAGTGTTACCTTCACTCAACCACTGACTATCTGTAGAACTATCTTTTCACTATTTCTAACTATCACGATTATAAAAGCATAGGATAAGAAAGAGTGAAATGGAATTGAATATGTTTGAATCTTTCCTTCATCCGACCATCAACTATCTGTGAATTTTATGTCCCTTCATATCCACAACAATCCTTTCAGTTTCCACAAGCATAGATCGGTAACTGAGATTGGAGGGAAAAGACGGAAACGCGCAGACCTTCACCCAAACACAAGCTATTAAGAAAAACAAATATCCTTCAATATTCTTAACTATCTAGTAGTCACAAGTAGAGATCAACAACATAGGTCGCAAGTAGAGAGAGAGAGAGAGAGAGAGAGACGCAAGAAGAGAGAGAGAGAGAGAGAGAGAGAGAGAGAGAGAGAGAGAGAGAGAGAGAGAGAGAAAGAGAGAGAGAGACCTAACAGAACCTCACCATCCTCCAAATATAAGACCTCAACAAAACATTTATCCTCTTATTTTTCCATTCTTCCCTAACCATCCGTCCAACATTCAGATGCACAGATCGTTAACTTAAATTGGAAGGAGAGAAGAGGAAATACAAATTGGAAGGAAATAGAGGAAAAGACACCAGAATCTTCCCCTCACTCTAACATAAAGTCTCAACAAAGCACTTGTTTCTCAACTATCTTTACCTTTCCTTCGTTAAGTGGGTATCACACGGGCACTTTTCCTGCTAAATCGTGTTATGCGACACCATTTTGGACGAGATGTCGCAGAAGAACGGAGATTTCGGAACTAACGAAAACTCTCGCGGATTTCCTGTGATTAGGAGATAGTCGTTGAAAGTCTGTAGTGAATATACTGTATTAAGTATAATTCGGTTGTATATTATCTTTTAATTAATGTTAGGTGTCACTACTTGATAATTAAAATTTTATCCGGTCATCTTATGTAGCACATATAACGAATTTAACTGTTAAATATAAGCATGTAACATTGATATGATTTCGTGGTTTGTTTACATTTTGCTTTCGCTTACCACGGCATTACCTCCTCGAATCAAACCAAGAGATCATAATGTGATGCATTATCACCCATTATGACTCCACTTACACGGGGAAGACAGGTGGAACACACACTGATTGATATGGTTCTGGACCAGCCACCACTGTGGAAGACCTCGCATCACATTGTACTTTCTTCTCTTAATCTAGCTAACCATTTTCGTGTCCACATCCTCCTCCTCCTCTGCTGCTTTACTCATTTTTCTGCTTGCAAAGCAAATACACAGACTCTCACTGCTAAAATAGTTCAGTTAATGGCATCCATGCTTGATTATTTCGCTTCTTCTGCTGTGTTTGTTTTATTGTCCCGCTGCATCGTGTGGCGTTGTGGTTTTCTTTCTATTATATACCGCGACATGTCGTCGAACATGCTGTCACATAACGCGATTTCGCAGGAAAGAGCGACCGTGTGATACGGCCTTTACCTACCCAATGTTCACTAATACAAACGTATTACAAATGTAAGACAAAGAACACATTTTGTTGTCCGTGTCACTCACCATCACCTTGGCTAGATTTGAGTGGCGGGTAACACATTCAAGCAGAGGTAGATGGCGAGCAGGGAAGCAGGCTAGAGGACAAACAAACAAAGGAAGGGAAACAAATGAGAGAAAAGAAAGGAAGGGAAAGTGAAGGAGAGAGAGGGTGGGTAAGAAGACAACTAAAAGAGAGATAGGAAGAGTGATAGGAAGATGAGGGAGAAGCTGTAGGTGATGCATTCTAGTAGGCAAGTAGGTAAGCAAGAAGGCAAGCAAACAGGCAAGCAGCTAAGCAGGTGAAGGGACAGACAAAAAGGAGAAACAAGGAAGGAATGGTGAGAGAGATAATTGAAAGAGGCTGAGGGCTGGTCTCTCTTTCAAGCAGGTATATAAGCAAGCAGGGAAGCAGGCAAGCAGGAAGGCATGCGAGGGGACAGACAGGAAAGGAAGGTGAGAAAGGGAGGAAGGAAAGGAGGGCGGCAGGGTGTGGGAAAGAGAGAGGCTCCAGGCTTGTCCCACATTCACTGGTGCACGAGGCAGAAATGTGGCAGTGTGTCTCCGGAACGTGAGGCACTGAACTTTCCCTTCACTGTTTATGTCATGGAAGTGAACACGAATATATATATGTGAGTGTAGAAAACGAGAGGTGAATGTCGCGCCATCTTTCGTATATCAGATAGATGTGAGAATTTAGCTTTACTATTACTATTAAAGGTTTAAAGGATGCCATATTCATATAGTGATGGCCATGGCGATGGCCAGCTATTTGTATGGCTGTTATTATTAGCATTGGCTTGTTTTATTGGTTTTATGTTCGCTATTTTTTGGAACGTTTAGGATGGAGAGGGCATGATTTGGAAAGCGGTGTTAACGACTGATAGGCTCACACTTTCACGGCCTATAGGGAAGTGTGCGAAACTGTATGAATATAGTGGTGCAGTTTGTTTGTTTGAATCAGTTTTTTTTTTTTTTTCCAATGGCCTATAGCGTTTGCAGGTATACTTGAAGAGTATGTATGCGAACCGCTGTACAGCTTCCGTCTATTAGTGGCGCAGGCAATTTTATTTATAGTGGTACCCATATTAGGGCCCATATCACCACTCAAGTGCATCTTTGGTGTAACTGCGGTAACTTTAAACCACTCGACAAATGGCAAAGTTTCAAATCTACGCTTGGACGTCTGCCCGATCCCACGCTCACCACCTTTTCCACTATGTATTGCTTGTCTGTGTGGCTGTCTGTTTGTTTGTCTGTGTGTCTGCTTGCTTTGTTTGTCTTTCTGTCTTATGCCTTTTGCTCTCTCTCTCTCTCTCTCTCTCTCTCTCTCTCTCTCTCTCTCTCTCTCTCTCTCTCTCTCTCTCTCTCACACACACACACACACACACACACACACACAAACATATGTACAAAATACTTACCCATCTACATACATACATTCAGACATACAGGTTCATACAGGCAAAACGAGCTGCATCACATTCTCAGACCTGAAGGAACAAATCATACTGAACAGCAAACCATCAATACACACACACGCATTGTTTCTCTTTCAATCACCGTGTAGGCTGGACTGAAAGTTTGAATTAAGCGCGAGTTGCACTGGGGAGGGAGGGAAGGGGAGAGACGTGTATGGAAAAGTGTAGGAGGATAGGAAGGACGAGATGTTGATGGTAAAGAAGAGATAGGTAGATCGAAGCTATCGCTGGCTGATTTGAAGCAAAGCATTTACGTACATTAGTTTATTACCATAGCAATGAATGATGTTTACACAACGCTAGTCACGTGATCACTTCTGCTGCACCACCAAGACCACTAATATTTATGTGAATATGTGTAGCTTTTTGCTAGTGTTTAAAAAAAATGTTTTTAATTACAAAGGAAAGGTGGAGATTTACACTCGTAATAAGAAACACTTTGCTCTCTCACTGCCACTATTTTCAAAAGACATAGGGATGATTACTATGGTTATCAAGAGTATTTTTACCCTTCATAATGTAAATGTCTTGTTAATCTGTCAAAAAAAAAAACATAAAAAGAACATCCTAGTATAAAACATGTCACTTCCACTCAAATCATTTTAATGTAGTGTTAAGGTGCGGCACAAAAATGTTTCAAAATATGGTCTTTAATATAACGTGGCAACTTTTAACTGTATTCCTCCGCCGGGAGAGACTGACTTCATGAGTGTCCCGCGAGGAGTTGTGAAGTGAATGAGTGTGTGTTAAATAGAGTAAGTGTAGTGTACAGTTCAGCGGGTGGCACGTGTGTGTATGTGTGGTGGACTTCGAGTGCAGTAATATGGAGTGAATATGATATTTGGTGTGGCTCTTATGGTGACGTACTAACCGGTGGAGATTAGTGGGAAATAAAATCGTAAACCAGAAAATGCTTTAGTGCTCACGTCCAGACGGTAAGCATAAGTGTGCGCGGCGTGACCCGGCCAGGACCTCGGTAGCGGAAGGAAGGTTATTAATGTAGTATGACTAAATCTCCGTGTGACCGCGGACGACTAGGCAAGGTTAGTTTAGTTATGAACACTGCTACTAAAGATTTCCAGGAACAGTGTGTTAGTTTTATTCTTTTTCATAACATGTCAACACAGCGTCAGACAAGGATGTAACTTTAACAGCGGATTGGGTTGGTGTCAAGTGGATGGTAAAGGCTTTTATAAGAATAAATTTGGGGTAAACTAAGATAAAATATTCCAAGGCATGTAACCTGGCTACCTGCTACCACTATCGTGCCCTGTCCACCATTCAGTTCATGTCGTCGGTGTGACGCTCAACCATGGAAAGGCAATAATTACCGACACAACCAGCACTTCTATCTTTACGTAAGCTGTTTCATGGTCATTGTCTCAACGATGATAATTACTGAATTTAGGAGTGATTTCGGAGAGAGAGAGAGAGAGGGAAGCTGCAAGAAGCCGCCAGGCCTACACGTGGCAGTCCGTGTGTTTAAAGCTACCTAAAAGAGAGGGAGTGGGAGGAGGATAGGGATAGGGAAGGGAAGGGAAAGGGAGGAAGGAAGGGAGGAAGAATGAGAGAGAGAGAGAGAGAGAGAGAGAGAGAGAGAGAGAGAGAGAGAGAGAGAGAGGGAAGAAGGCAGGAGAGGAGAGACAGACGGAGACGGAGAGGGAGGGAGGGAGGGAGGGAAGAAAGGAGGAGAGGAAAGGGAGGGAGGGAGGGAGGGAGGGAGGGAAGAAAGGAGGAGAGGGAAAGGGAGGGAGGGAGGGAGGGAGGAAGGGAGGGAGGGAAGGAAGAAGGGAGGGAGGGAAGAAGGGAAGGAAAGGGAGGGAGGGAAGAAGGGAGGGAAAGGGAGGGAGGGAAAGGAAGGGAGGGAGGGAGTTAGGAAGAGGGAGGAAGGAAGAGAGAGAGGGAGGGAGAGAATGTACTGTGTGAAGAGAGGCATAACAAGACAGAACTGCCTGTTGGGTCGTTACGCGATAGTTAAACGTCACACTGACGTCACGACCGGAATGATGGGCGGGCGGGGCGTGTATTGTGACAGCAGATCGCTTCGCTGCGTTCCTCTGAATACTTTAGCTTACTTTACCGTATATTCATTCTTACAGCGGGATCCACTTGGTACCAACGTACAATTTTCCCAAGTAGGCCGTGTCGTCAAACTTTCACATCCAAAGTTACATTAAAAAAAGTTGGGACTTTTTCCCTGAAATCCTTAGTAGTCTTCCTGAAAAGTGGTAGTGACCCAGTCACCGATCATATTGTAGTTGTCGTGTTTATTGTAGGTTATTTGTTGGTTTTCATGGCCACAACACACTTCAATATTTTTTTTTGTTAAATTCATTGTTTTGATAATATGAATTTTAAAGAAAATGGATAATTACATTTTAATTGATTATGATACATATCTTCATGATAAAACAAGTCCCTCACCCATTTCCTCTTTTCCCCGCGCGCTCCTGCTGAACTGTTTTCGCAAGCTTTTCCTCGTCTCTCCCAAGTTCCCTCCCCTTCCACTTGTAAAACTTGTACAACTTGTACTGTGTTGTTGAATTGCATTGCTTTGATAGCCTGATTTATTGCTGTGAAGATGATGGATCATTACACTAGATATAATTTCGTGTTTTTTAGCGTTAAGGGGTATCTTCCTCCACAGCCTCCCTTGCCTACACTGCTCTTTTTACATGCTTTTCAACTTCCTCCCTGCTTCCCTTCCCTTTCACTCCATCCAATATCGTTCTATCCAACCCCTCAAGCTCACTCAGACTTTCAATATACCTCACGCCATGATAATACGTGCAGGTTGATGTTATATGCTTAAAGAATGTGTTCCACTCAGAATATGATGTTCATTCACGTCGGAGAATACTTGACGGCTTTCATTATATCGTGTGTGTGTGTGTGTGTGTGTGTGTGTTTATATTTGTGTATATTGATGTATTTACCGTTATAATATTTGTGTATTATTTATTATATCTATAGATATTACATTATCTAGTCGTTTGTTCATTCATAGATATTAATTTCGTTTTGTTTTCGTCCTAAACATTCGACAGAGCATCATCCATTTCTTCGGTGGTTCGTTTTTTTACAACCCTACCCCTTCGGGCTCAATAATCGGTGTTCAGGTGAAGGAAGTTTTCTCATTTTCACGGGAGATTTTTATTTTTCAATCTTGGTTAAGAATTATCAAAGTTTCTTTTCCCACAAGTTTATCAACTAATATTTCTTTCCATCCTTACCGCTGTGCTGCAGGGCACAAGTCACTGAAGGATTGTGTAGGACTCTGGGTGATAAGGAAACAAAGAAGAGTGACTCCAGTATATTAAAAGAATCAACGGTACTGAGCGTGCCTGGCTGTCTTAGAGGGACAGGCGTGGTAAACGAATAACATTACAAACGATACAGTAGCAGAGATTATGTTGATAATGATGATATTAATAATGATGATAATAATGATGATAATGATAATAAATAATAATAATAATAATAATGATGACTATTATAGGAAGGTGAACTTGTATATTCATAGATAGTATGACATCCTGCGAAAAAAAGCAAAGATAAGGCTGTTGCAAGGCACTCTTCAATGACATGCAGGTCACATCAATTGAAAAAAAAATGTATGTATACATTTGATACATTTGGTGCATTTGATACATTTGATCTTTAAATATCCAGTAATTTTCCTTTTACTGTGGAGTAAATAGTTGCTCAATACGGTCAACAACTGAAAATCAGTTTAAAGAGATTTCCTTTTATGTTTTTGGAAGGATAGAATATTCTTCATATTAAGAAGACATCTTTATTTTGTTTCAAGTAGCTGCAAAATATATATAAAAAAAATATATTATTAGCGAAAGGTGAAAACTAGATACACTTCTTCCTTAATTTAAAAGAATATTATACATTTCTGAAATTCAAAACAGCTACCAATTATTCACCTCCGTTGTAAAATGTATAAAGAAAACAAAACGGTGAAGTAAAATAGAAATAGAAAAATGTAAACCAAATTTTGATTATGAATAGAATGTATTCCCCTTATTTTAAGAGTGCGCTTTTTTATCCGCTTTTACAAGATGAAGGAAAAATAATAGATAATAAATAGAAGTAGAAATAGCTAAATACATTTAAAAAGATCATCTATTTCCGCTTTGAATGTTGAATGTTTGAACAAGTGAATAAGATTCTTTAACTCCAATACTTATCAGTAAATAAGAAGATTAACAGGTAAATATGGAATGGATTTTTATTTTCCCTGACTTCTAAAAAGGATACAATGCATTCCTTAATTTTGAAAAGACATAAATGAAATAAAGATGCAAATATTATACACTTCCTTGGTTTTCGGAAAGGAAAAATGCATTCCACACATGATATTAAAGATATTTTATTTCTTTTATAGCTGAAAAAAACTACTGAACAAGTGACAACATACATTAATCCAAATGTATCAATAAAACGACAAAGAGTAATAGTCATACTCACCCGGTCTTCAAAAATGACAATACATTCCACCTATTATTTTTTTATTTATTTATTTATACCGTGTGGACTTTTCACGGGAATTTATGGGCTAAAGGGGATACTTTTTAGGGTACCCCCTATCTCAAAGCCCACCCGCTAGGAAACCGTTGCCCCGAGTGAGGAAGCCCAACCTACACTCGGACAGGATTCGAACCCGTGCGCTTGGAGATCCCTCGGACCCCAAAGCACGCATGGACGATCCAACAAATAAACGAGAAACATCACAATATAATAAATGAAAATGAGTTAATACGATGAAGAATAATAGACATTCTCTCTCCGGTTTACAGAAAAGATACAGTTCATGAAAAAGATTACTGCATTTTCTCCTTCCCTTTCAGCGAACGTATTGTTGCGTTTCCTTCCACCCATTGAAATTTGTCCCTTATCTTTATAATTCAATGCTCCTTAATTTTTAAAAGGGAGGGATGGGAAATATTTCTTACAGCGCAGCCTCGTCCGCAAAGGCGTCGCCTCCGTGTTTACCAGCGGGAAAAGCGACCGTATTGCTCTTAATCCCAAGACACAATGAGATCTGGAGCCGTATGAGCCCTATCTCTCTCTCTCTCTCTCTCTCTCTCTCTCTCTCTCTCTCTCTCTCTCTCTCTCTCTCTCTCTCTCTCTCTCTCTCTCTCTCTCTCTCTCTCTCTCTCTCTCTCTCTCTCTCTCTCTCTCTCTCTCGTCTTGTGTCCTTTACTTTTCTTTGTTAGCTATTTTTGAGAGAGAGAGAGAGAGAGAGAGAGAGAGAGAGAGAGAGAGAGAGAGAGAGAAAATATATAAGGAGTAAAACGAATTTCTCCCCACACTCCCTCTCCCTCCCCTCTCCTCCTCTCCTCTCCTCTCCCTCTCCTCTTCCTTTTCCTCTTCCTCTTCCTCTCCTCCTCTCTCTCTCTCTCTCTCTCTCTCTCTCTCTCTCTCTCTCTCTCTCTCTCTCTCTCTCTCTCTCTCTCTCTCTCTCTCTCTCTCTCTCTGATTCCCTCCCCTGCCCTCCCTCTCACCCTTTCCTCCCTTCCCTTCCCCCCCCACCCTTCAGACATGCACGCATAAAATTTTTCGACAGCAGAATGACGTGCATAATTTACGTGCTGGGAAGGGCATATATATTTCACGAGCCCTGTTAACCCGCAGTGCTTTCCCAGCCTTCATTGGGGAGGGTTATGCAGTTCTTTCTAGCCTTGCTTCCCTTACTGTGTTTCTGTCTGTCTGTCTGTTTCTGTCAGTCCCTCTTTCTGTCTCTCTCTCTATCTTGGTCTCTGTCTCTCTCTCTCTATCTTGGTCTCTGTCTCTCTGTCTCTCTCTATTTCTCTTTCGCTTTCTCTATTTCTCTTTCTCTCTATTTCTCTTTCTCTCTATTTCTCTATTTCTCTCTATCTCTCTTTCTCTCTCTCTCTCTCTCTCTCTCTCTCTCTCTCTCTCTCTCTCTCTCTCTCTCTCTCTCTCTCTCTCTCTCTCTCTCTCTCTCTCTCTCTCTCTCTCTTTTCTATTGTCTTTTTGCTTTTCTTATTCTTCTCTCTCTTTTCTTGCATCCACTTCCCTCCGTTGACCTTCCTTTATTTTTTCTTTTACTCTCCTCCTCATATCTTTCCTCTTTTCTCCTCCTTTTCTCTTCCCTCTTCCCTATCCTCTCCATGCCTCATCTCTCTTCTCTCCTCTATTGTCTATTCTCATCGTGTCTTCTCTCCTCTCCTCTTCTCTCCATATCGTCTCCTCTCCTTCAACTCTCCTCTCTTCTCCTGTCCTTTTCTCTCCTCTCTTTTTCTTTCTGCTCTCCTCTCCTTTTCTCTCATCTCCTCTCTTCTTTTCTCTTTTCGTCTCCTCTCGTCTCCCTTTCCTTTCCTATCCCCTTCCTCTCTTTCCTCTCCTCTCTCCTTTCCTCTCTTTTCCTTCTTTCCCTCTCTTTCCTCTCCTCTCCTCTTCCTTCTTCTCCTATCCTCTTCTCTCCAATCGTTTCCTCTTCTCCTCCTGTCCTTTCCATCCTCTCCTCCTCCTCTCCTTTCCATCCTCTTCTCCTCATCTGCTTTCCTTTCCTCATTCCCCTCTCTCTCTCTCTCTCTCTAATCATGTCAGTAAGTGAGTGGGCATCTTTAGGCAGGTTGGGTCTCTTTAAACTGCCCTGGCTGACTCTATGCACCCTAATGAGAGGCTTTGAGCAGGGTATGGTGTTGTCAAGGTTGCCGGTGTGTTAATGTGCACCGTCTTTATGTAGTGCTGATTTTTATATTTGATTTTTTTAGATCTTTTTTTTTTTTTTAGGGTGAAAATTGTTTAGTTTTCTTGTATGATTTGGGGAGTGGGGGAGTGGGTGAGTGGGTGTGTGTGTGTGTGTGTGTGTGTGTGTTCGCTTTTTTCTTTCGTGTTTGTAAGTCTCATGTGGTTATTTTCTTTTTTGCTGAAGGTTCTCAGAATTCATTGGTTACTTTTCACCTAATTATAAAGCGACTAAGCTGACTCACTAGTTCGTAAAAGACACACACACACACACACACACACACACACACCACAAAAGAATACAAAGAAAAAACAAAAACGATGATGCTATAAAACCAAAATAAGATAAAGAAGATAACAACAAAAAAGTAGAATGTACAACCAATAGCTCAGTCGACGCAGGTCTACGAGTCATAAAGTTTAAATATCTATTGTTATCGTGACAGGTGGAAACTAAATAGGGTGATACATTGCGCTTTCTCTCTCTCTCTCTCTCTCTCTCTCTCTCTCTCTCTCTCTCTCTCTCTCTCTCTCTCTCTCTCTCTCTCTCTCTCTCTCTCTCTCTCTCTCTCTCTCTCTCTCTCTCTCTCTCTCTGTTGATAGTAAATTAGATACGTAAGAGAATGAAGTGAGCTAATGTGTAAATGTGATATTATTGGTTTTGATGTTATTTTTGTTATTAATTCGTTTATTATTATTATTATTATTATTATTATTATTATTATTATTATTATTATTATTATTATTTCTATAACCACTATTAATGTTCATTATCATTGATATTGTTATTATTTTTATTACTATTATTATTATAACTATTATTATTTTTATCATGTACACTACTACTATCTGATCACCTATATATTGCATTTTGTCCATTAGGTAAAAGACATTAGGAAAGTAATGTACCTTCTATTGCCTCTTCTTCTGTTTTAGTTACAATTAATAAGCAGTACTTAATAAGAAGGAAAACGAAACTATCTTAATTCAATTAACTTTTTGTACGAATAAACCGTTAATAGCAAAACCAATATTTTATCACAAGCACATAATCGCAAAAGAAAAAAAAAGTTTAGTTCAGTTTAAGCACCAAAAATTCCTCAATAACAATGTTAATGCCTTCTTTCATTTGCTTCTACAGTAAAAACACCACAATTGCATTAAATTCTAGAACGAAATAACAACAACTGAATAGCAAAGGCAAAGGTTTCTTATCCAACGCATTCACAAAAGAAAACACGACAATCAATTCCATTCCAGCACGAAAAAATCCTCAATAGCAATGGCAATGTCTTCTTTCCCACGCATCCACCACCGCTGCGGCGCTAATGACACCTGTGCATTCACCTCACGAAAGAATCACGCACTTAATCCCGTTTCTTTTTTGGCACTCTCACTCTTCGCCAATGATCGTGGGCAGCGGAGTGGTAAGCGTTCTGAAAACCCATTAGGAGAACAAGGAGCTCTTGCCACTGGACCGAGGAATGAGGGGAAGGCAGGAAGGCAGGCAGAGAGGAAGGAAGGAAGGAAGGAAGGAAGGAAGGAGGGGAGAGAGAAGGGTAGGAAGGGTGGAAGGAAAGGAGAGGAGAGGTGCGCAAAATCATTATTCGAAGGAGGGGGAAGCACTGAGGCTTTCCATGTCACTTGACTGAGACATAAATTTCTCTTGAGGCTGCAGGAGGGGCATGAAAGAGAGAGAGAGAGAGAGAGAGAGAGAGAGAGAGAGAGAATCGAGGATATTTATCGCGAACAAAAATTTACGACGCGTCTTGCCGGTCCGCAAAGCCAAGACGGATGTGTTTCCGGAGAGGTGTGGACGTGTTCCTCGCCTTCCACTCCTCCTGAAGTTAGTCCGAGAGGTAAAGAGGACAAGAAAGCATCGCGGTGAGCAAGAGTGGCAATAAATCAGGACTGGAACATACAGAATGGCAAATAAGGGGAGGAAAACACCACCATAAGGAAGATTAAATCAGTATTGGAACTTAGAGAGAGAAAAATATATATAAGTAAAAAAAAGAAACATTGCTATAAGAGTAAATCATATCCAAAATATAAAGAGAATGAAGATAAAAGACACGTTACAATATTAAGGAAAACAAAAAACCAAGGAAGACAGCAAGCCAGGATTTAGAGAGGGAAATAAACGGAGAGAAATAAGGACAAAAAAAAAATGGCAGTATGGAGGAAAAACGAAACCAAAGTCAAACATACAAGGAGGCAAGAAACGGAACACATACCAGTAACCAAGAAAGCAAAACAATAAGCCTGGATTGAAAGAATTACGGGAGAGGAAAGTAAGGAGGACAAGAAAATTAATAAAAAAGAAACGCTTTATATACGGAGAAAGAGAAAAAGAATGAAAACTGGAACACGCCGCAATAATCAAAGAAGGGAACAAGAAAGACTGAAATTGGGGTAAATGAGGAAGAGACGAGAAAAAGAAAACATCGTAATTGCTAAGAAGGACAAGTAATCAAGACTCGAACATACAAAGAAGACGCATCGAGATCAGCAAGCAGGAAAGACAGCAAACATGGATTAGAATTGGGACATAAGACGGGATTCATATACGCTGTCCCTTCCCCCGCCGAAAAGAAAGAAAAAAAGAAAAGAAAAGAAGGAATAAAAGAAAAACAAAAGAAATAAAGCATTCTGATAAAATAAAGGAGACGAGAACACGTAATAAATAAGAAAAAGTAATGAAGAATTTCCAGAGAGCAAAACAAGGCCGCAAATTAAAAAGACAAAAGAAAAAACAAATTAAAAACGCATTAGAGAAAATTTCAAGCAACAGGAAAAGAGAAGACGGAAAACAGCAGACAAATAAGATAAGGAAGCAAGGATGACAAAAGAGTATCTAATGTAATGTTATCTGATCTGATCTATTCGAATATAATCTAACTCACCTAACCTAACCTACTCCCT
>NC_059302.1:9470924-9478424 GCF_017591435.1 Portunus trituberculatus | reverse complement strand
GTAATGGCGGTGATGGTGGTAGTCATAGGGGTATCATTATTATTAGTATTAGTAATAGCAGTTGTAATAGTGTTAATGGTGATAGTGGTGGTATATTTAGTTACAGATAACAATATAAAAAGGTTTTGTGCAGTAATGCTAGTAAGATAAGTAGTTGTAGTGACATTAGTAGTATTAGTAATAGTAATAACAGTAGTAGTATTGATGGTGGAGGTAGTGGTAGTGTTTGTGGTAGTAGTAGCACCAGCTCACATGCAGGGTATCTACAACACACTCTCCAATACAATACAATGCAACTAAATGTGGAATACATCATCATAACGGTTGCCTTCCTCTTGCGCCGTCCTTCATACCTCTACATTGACTGGCTCCTCTCCCTCTGCTGGCGTGTCACTCATTCCCTCCTCCCTCAATCTGTCACAGTCCTCCTGGTCCGCGCGTATTTGCAGTGGGGACACATGGCAGCGCTACAGGATTATGGATGTGAGGGGAATATTTCCGCCTGGAGTAATTCGTCTGGATTGGTGGTGATGCAAACAGAGCTGCAAGACAAGGTGCTGCACGGAATACAGATGTCTTAGAGATGAGGGAAAGAGTTACGTCTTCACTCTGCCCTCTGACATCCCAGGAAGGGGAGCGTCATTGAACCAGATTGAGTTCCTGAAATTCTTACGTGTATTAAGAGCTTCTGGATCTCCCTCCGGCAAACTTTGATTACGGTAACAGCTATTTTTACTGCATTCTTACTCTTTCTTCATTTACATAAGAAAATAGTCTCGCAACAAGAGTCGGGCAAACGCGACGCACTAAACTCTCGAGGTAAAGAGACAGAAACTATTACGTGGCCTTTGACGTCGTTTGCGAGGGGATAAATATCTGAGAACACGGTAGGAAAATATATAAAGGGTGAAAACGCGTTCAGGTCTCTGGTGGGACACGCAAAACGCCGCGGCAATCATTTCTGGTGGCGGAGCCGCCGTGAAACTGTCTCTGGCCAACAGGCTGTATTATGCAAATGGTGGCGCGGTAGAGGAGGACGGGGCCACGACGCCCTCGCCAAACCTTCATAATAATGCAGGACGAGAGCTTGGTAAACAGGGACTTGCCACTGCTGCTTGGCTTGTCCGCGAGAGAGAGAGAGAGAGAGAGAGAGAGAGAGAGAGAGAGAGAGAGAGTGGATGGGTGGGGGGAAGGTGTAGGCCTGATAAATGGCATAGAGAGCTAGGTCATCAGTGGGGAGAAGTCGGGTCATCAGGTTAGGCTGAGAGTGTCGTGGAGCGGGCGGTAGGTGGCGGGCAGCCAGTGGCGGGCGGCTAAAGTCGGGTGGTGGGCGGCGGCCGGTGGGCAGTTTCCTCTCGTCCACTCTGAGATTCAGGACGTGATCTCACTTCGAATGTGGTGAGGCGGGAGTGTGGTGGTGGTGGTGGCGGCGGCAGCGGCTAGGCACCACATCACGCTGCGCCACACTGATATTAGCCGCGACTTAACTTTGTGTTCACTTGTATGGACGTGTATTGAATAATTTGAGACTCTAACACACAGATGTCCTGTATGTGTTTGGGGAAGGGGAGGGAAGGAGTAGAGGCAGACCCTTCCAGCATTACAATAATTACAAAGTGTCATGTGCTTTAGTTTACAATTCTACAAAGTAGTTTGTGTTCTGCAGTGGACCATGTTTACAAATGAGATTTTTATTGTGCATCTTCGTTTTTTTATCAGTATTAAATTTCACACTGCACAACTTGAAGTTGTGATCAATGCAGAAAGTGTGTGTGTGTGTGTGTGTGTGTGTGTGTGTGTGTGTGTGTGTGTGTGTGTGTGTGTGTGTGTGAGTGAGTGAGTGAGTGAGTGAGTGAGAGAGAGAGAGAGAGAGAGAGAGAGAGAGAGAGAGAGAGAGAGAGAGAGAGAGAGAGAGGGGGAGGGAGGGGGAGCGAGCGAGCCTCTTCCAGAACGCTCTGCTGCTGACTGCTTAAGTGCTCTTAGTGGGACAGAATTAATAGTCTCATTTTCCTTGTGCATTACTTACAGGATAATGACGCTACTTCTTTTGTGTGTGTGTGTGTGTGTGTGTGTGTGTGTGTGTGTGTGTGTGTGTTTATGAGGCATAATTATACAAGACATCAAGTTTCTTGTTGTGCAAATGGAGAATGCTGCTTTGGTCTAGGATTCTGCATTGTACAAATGACCTTAGGAGGGAATAGCTTGGCCTCCACGCGAACCCTGTAACCCATTCTCCACTCACTTCACCTCGTCTTCATTCCTTCTCATTGCTTTTCTCACTTCTCTCATCCTACTTCGCAATATCTATCCTAATATTCACGTCTCCATTCCACGACACCATCCCAATGCTCGTTTATCCACTAATGAATTCGTCACCAATACCACAGGTACAGTTGTTGTTCTTTATACCTCCACACCACCAACCATTCCACCTCATACCATCATTTCCACACCAGTCACCGCTCACACACCAGCCATTGCGTGCACTCCACAGGCTCTTCACTGCTACCCACTATTGCACTCGCCCGGCTTCCCTTCGCTGTCAATATTTCACTGTTCATTATGACGGTTACCAGAATGTTTCGTAACGCACAGTGTTCCTGCTCTCCCTTCCCACATCTATGACTGCCCTTCCTCTTTCCCTGATGGCTGTTGGCTTCCCTCCACCTCTTTCCCTTCCGATGCACCATTCACGTGATCATCTGTTTCCATCCTTCACCCAGTATTCCTGTCCCTTCTTCCATCACTCAAGAAACCTCGGAAATAGACAATATACCTTTGTTTTTCTTCCCCGACCTTCAGTCTCCAGGGAACACTTAAGATAAAAGTTGTTCTGTGAGTCATTTCTTCGTTTTCTTGTCCTTCGACGGGCGGGAACGATCTGTTGGTCGGTCCGTTGGTTGGTTGGGTCTGGTGATTTTTATACCCATTTGTATATTCAGCATTTTCCCTTCCTCAGCGTTTCCTCTCTCCGCTCTCTGGTGGTGAATGATGGGGAAAAATTAGTGTTCGCTCGTCCCCGTGAACTGATGCGGGTGCGTTCGCTATAAACCTTTCAATTCCAGGTAAATCGTTGGTAGTGGTGGCGTCGCTTTGTGCTTTGTTCCTCCCTTCTCTCCCTCCCCATCCCTTCCCCTTCCCTCCCTTCCTTTCCCTTCCCATTCTGAGGTCGCGATCTTTTAGTAAATCTACACTTGTTTTCAATGCGCAGCCTCCCAAAAAAAAAGTCCGCCGCAAAATCGAAAGTAAAAACGAGGAAAAAAAGAAAGAAAAGATAGACCGAAGGCTGAAAACATGCAACGTTATTTAGTCATCTGGGTTTGATTACACTGCGGTTATCCTCTTCCTCCCCTGCAAAGGAAACAAAAGAGAGGCGGGCGGTATTTTTCGTTTCTGTGGCTCAAGTAATCAAGATATTTTCTGTGCAGGGTTCGCGTCCCTTCCCTGCCGCGGCTCAGCGTATTTTCAGGGTGGTGAGCCAGTTTATGGAGACAAAAGGACAGATTTTGTCCGGGAGGGTGACTGTGTGGCGTGGCTGTGTGGCGTGACTGTGTGGCTGTGTGACGTGGCTGTGTGGCGGGGTGGCGTGACTGTGTGGCTGCGTGGCGTGACTGTGTGGCTGTGTGGCGTGACTGTGTGGCTGTTTAGTGTGTCTGAGGCTGTGTTTATTTGGCATGGCTGTGTAGCGTTGCTGTGGCTGTCTGTGGCTATGTGGACATCCATGGCTGACTGAAGAGGCCTTGATGTGTGGCTGACTGGCTATCTGTCTTCATGTGATTGTTTGACTGTTTTTAATGTTTCTACCATTTACATTCTACTTCTCCCCTGTTTTTGTGTTTCTCTTTTTCATTCTTCAACCACATCTCCCATCTTTTCTTCCTCCTCCTCCTCCTCCTCCTCCTCATCACCATCATCATCATCATCACAATCCCACTACCTGTTTCTCTCTACGTTTGCCTTCTTTCCTCCCTCCTCCTCCTCCTCCTCCTCCTCCTCCTCCTCCTCCTCCTCCTCCTCCTCCTCCTCCTCCTCCCTGTCCCTTCCTCCGTCTCTCTCTCTCTCTCTCCCCGCTTTCCTCTCTTTCCTCTCTTCCCTGTAACCTCGCTAACTGATGCTCTTAAGTTACGGAATCCACTGACACTTCACAGTTATGTTTACGGGACTTTAACAGCGCTCTTTTTTTTTTTTTTTACTTTTTTTTCGTTTTTCCCTCCCGTGTCGTACCGAGTGATGTTTTGTAACGCTTTTTTTCGAGTTTTTGTTCCTCTTTCGATATTTCCATTTTTTTTTTCTTTATTTTTGCAGCTTTCTGTAATCGCTTATTGTTTTATTTCTTCAGTTTTCTTCAGTTTTCTTTTCGTATGTCCTTTATATATTTTACTTCTTTTTTTATGTACCTGGTGACCTGCTATTTACTTTTCCACAACTATTTTCTTGTTTTATTTTTTTATTTTCCTTTTCGTTTCATATTTCGTGATCTTAAGATGTACATTCTTTTATTTTTCACATGTTTTCTGTACCTAGTGACCTGGCTTCTAGTTGCCCGCTGTTAATGTCTTCTTTATTTGATCTTGATAGTGGATCAGCGTTAGAGTAGATTAAAGAAGACCTACCAAGAGAGAGGAGACGCTGCGGAAAGGGAACGGAAATGAGAGCTTTGGAGGGAAAAGTAAGTGATAGGCTGGATACTTTTTGTGAGGTGGGTAATAACGAGCGTTTATGTTTGTTGCTTAATGGGAAGAAACAATTGTAAATACTGCTTGGTAAGAGAGAGAGAGAGAGAGAGAGAGAGAGAGAGAGAAGACAGACAGACAGACAGACAGACAGACAGACAGACAGAGACAGACAGACAGACAGAGAGGCAAACAGACAGACAGAAACAGACAGACAGAGACAGACAGACAGAGCAGACAGACAGAAACAGAGACACACAAACAAACAGAGAGGCAGACAGACAGAGACAGACAGACAGAGACAAACAGACAGAGAGGCAGACAGACAGACAAATAGACAGAGACAGACAGACAGAGCAGACAGATAGAAACAGAGACACACAAACAAACAGAGAGGCAGACAGACAGAGACAGACAGACAGAGACAAGAGAAAGATACATAGACAAATGAAATAGATTGATAGACGTAATCGACAGACAGACAGACAGATAGACAGACAGAGATGATACATTAAATCTTATACAAACAGGAAGAAACAAACAAAAATAAATAGACAAACAGACGTACAAAGACAAACCGAAACACACATTCACAGAAAGAGATAGATTGAGAGAAAGGTAAAGACATAACCACAGAAAGGAAACACAGACAAAAGCAGGAAAAAAATGACTGACCAAAAATAAGCAAGGAAAAATACGCCAACAAAAAGACAAATGGACAGAAAATACAGGAAAAACGACTCTCGGAAATAGATGGGGATGTGTTTTCCTCCATTTTTGTCGTGTTTTCCCTGACGTGGCCTCTGCTTTGCTTTCCTTTCCTTCCGCCTTGTCTGCAATGTGGCGTGTGTAGGAGTCGCGGAACAAAGAGGACAGGACAGGTAAAATATTAACTGAAAACACTGTACACCTGCCTCGCGTCTGTTTTAGCTTATCTACTTTGGTTTATTCATTTCTATTCTTTCCCCTCCAATTTTGTCATTTTTCTTCGCTGTTTAGTCATTTTTGTGTATAATCGCTTTTTCCAATCATTTATCCTTTTTTTTCTGTACTTTTTTTTATCTGGCAGAATTCTTGACTAGTTTTCTTGACTCATTTGTTCTAGTATATTTTTTTTCTTTTCTTTTTACCTGTTTTATATGTTATTGTTTATTAGTGTTTCATTATCTTTAATCTCTCTCTCTCTCTCTCTCTCTCTCTCTCTCTCTCTCTCTCTCTCTCTCTCTCTCTCTCTCTCTCTCTCTCTCTCTCTCTCTCTCTCTCTCTCTCTCTCTCTCTCTCTCTCTCTCTACATTTACCTGTTATCCTTTACCTTCAACTTCTGTAGTTTATTTTTGTTTGTCCCATTTATACAATTTATAGTTTCTTTCGTCTTTTATTTATACTTTTTTTCAATTTTTTCCTTCTTTCCTCTTCTTTTCTTTTGTGTGTCGTTTGTCACTTTCCTGCCTGTTTACCATTTTTATTTCCTTGTGGTGTTATTAAGTTCGATCTCGTATCTTTTCTTCTTAGTTCCATTCGCAGGTTCTATTGAAGCGTAACTAGGTAAATCAGTCACAGCAGGGCTTCACGAAGAGGAAGTAGAATTCATACATTAAAGTTCAGAAGGCGGCAGATACTATAGATGTTACGACATAACTGGATTTTGATAAAGCGTCTCACAAGATACTCCATCAGAGGCTCCTCAGAAAGGTCAGAAAGGTGTGGGCGTATAAGATAATTGGAAAGAAAGGTATTAGGCTGAATTAGGTCATGGCAAGAATTAATAGTGATATTAGTAAATTTGCGGATGAAAAGAAGATAGGCAGATTAATTAGGTCAGATTCGGGTGCCATCGTCTCGCAGGCAGATTTGGATTGGATGAGCGAATTGGCAGACAGATGAAAAATGTAGTTCAATATTAACAAATGGAAAGTACTGAGCGTAAGTAGAGGAAACCCACATAATAGGTACGCAATAAACTACAAAGCTTTGGTAGGTTCAGGGTACGAAAAATATTTAGGAGTTATAATTAGCTCTGATTTCTGTCTGAGAAAGCGATGCATAGACGTCAGATTTTAAGCAATTAAAATACTAGGATTTATTTTTAGAGTGATGAAAGCAACAGGAGCGAGGTAATGTTAAAGTTATATTTGTGCTGGTCAAACCTTATCTAAATTATACTGTACGGTTCTGGTCTCCACATTATAGGAAGGTTATAGCTCTTTTAAAATTAGTAGAAATGGCGAATAACTTAAGGGAAACATCGGATGAAAGGTATTCCTTAGGTACTGAGATGGAAGTTGTTCAATTTACGTTCCTTAAAGAAACGTATATTAATAGGAGACCTGATACAATTCTTTGTCGTATAGCGGTTATAACAAAGGGGACGTAAGAAACCAGAATAGAACTAGAAATAACGAGTTTAAGCTTGAAAAAAAAATTGAAAGGAAAAGAGGAAGAAATTGGTTCTGAAATAGTGGTGGATGAATAGAACGGACTCAGTAGTCAGATTGTTAGTGGTAAGTAGAAGGGATCTATAAAAGAAGATTACGACAGATTTATGAATGGGGATGATCGGTGGAGACTAGTAGCTATGTTTAATACAGGGACTGGCCACATGTAGACCTTGCAGGCTCCCTTATATATTTTTTTTTATTCTTCTGTTCTTATGATCTCTCTGATGTCTGTCATTGTTTTTGTTCATATATGGATTAACCTTTTTTGTCTAGAATTAATATGTATTCTTTTGTCAACGTTCATCTTTCTTTATATTTTTATTCTGCTCAGTTTATCAGGCAGTTGTAGTTTCTCGTTTCTCTTCATGTTCCTTTTATCTCCGGAAGCT
>NC_059302.1:9435924-9468424 GCF_017591435.1 Portunus trituberculatus | reverse complement strand
CTCTCTCTCTCTCTCTCTCTCTCTCTCTCTGCTTTCCAGTTTTTTATTTCTTGTTTACTGATTTTTTTTTTGTTCTATCTTTCTCTCTTATTTATTTCTTTCCTCCTCCTTCTCTTCCTCCTCGTTTTCCATATTCTCTTCATAGTTGTATGAACTTTTTCTTTCTTTTTTCCTCTTTTCCTTGTTCAGATTTTTTCGTTTTTAAGCCTCATTTCTTTTCTTTGTCCACTTTTTCCTTTTTCTCTTCTTCCGTTTTCCCATGTTATCTATTTTGCTTTTAGTCTTTTTATTTTTTGCGTGTCTTTTTCCTCCTCCTTTTTATTTTTTTTTTCTCGTTTCCTTTTGTCTATCTGTATTTTTCCTTCTCGCTCCTCTTATTCCTCTTCCTCGTTCTGTCTACCAATTATTTCTGGACGCCATCCTGTCTCTTCATTTCTCCACCTTCTCTTCCTCTTGCTCTTCTTGTTTAACTGGGTTTCTTCTGGGACTAATCCTCTTTTGTTTCTAATTCCTCCTGTTTCTCATTTTCCTTGTTTAGTGGTTAAGCTTTGGCCGTCTACGTCTCTTATTGTCTGCTCCTCCTGGTCATTCTCTTTTATTTTCTTCCTCCTTCTCGTTCTCATCCTCGTCCCTCTCTCTTTCTCTCTGTCTGTCTCTCTCTCTGTCTCTGTCTCTCTCTGTCTCTGTCTCTCTCTGTCTCTGTCTCTGTCTCTGTCTCTCTCTCTCTCTCTCTCTCTCTCTCTCTCTCTCTCTCTCTCTCTCTCTCTCTCTCTCTCTCTCTCTCTCTCTCTCTCTCTCTCTCTCTCTCTCTCTCTCTCTCTCTCTCTCTCTCTCTCTCTCTCTCTCTCTCTCTCTCTCTCTCTCTCTCTCTCTCTCTCTCTCTCTCTCTCTCTCTCTCTCTCTCACACACACACACACACACACACACACACACACACACACACACACACACACACACACACACACACACACACACACACACACACACACACACACACACACACACACACACACTCCTTTTAGATCTTCACAACCTGAACCAAATTCTGGCCGAAGGAATTTAAACCCGAATCGTAACTCTTTGCCTTCGTAACCTGCTTTTTGTTTTCCATGTTTTTTCTCTTTTTTACTTCCCTCCTCCCTTCTATAATGTTTACCGGCCGTGCGAATTTCTGTAAGCCTTTCCCTTTGTTGTGCCTCCCGTGAATTTGGTGTTTTATCGCGTGAAACGTGGGTAGAAAAAAAATTTAAAAAGATCACAGCAACAAGAGTGGTAATAAAGGTATACGTAGGTGGGGGAGGAGAGATTGGGTGGGATGGGGTGGCTACTTGGCTCTCTGGCTCTTTAGCTCTCTGGCTCTCTGGCTCTGGATCGCTGGACTCTCGCTTGTTTGTGTCGTGTCCAGCAATATTTGGTATTTATGAAAGCCGTTCAAGCGTTATCTGCCCCCGGTCGGTGACACTTGCATTCGTCATCCGGCGGTGCGTTTGGCGGTCACAAGCGTGTCATCAGCCGCAGCAATTTGTCTCCCACACTGAAGTTCCTGTTAAGTATTTGATCGATTACCTCGGCTCAGTTTCGCTGCGGCTGGATGGAGTTTGTGTTGATGGCGTGTGTATGGGAACAGGAACGTAGTTCGGTGTATCGTGGAAAGGCGGGATGTGTTATGTGTCTTTGTTGTATGTATTGTATTAGAGTGGGGAATGTTGTGTGTGTGTGTGTGTGTGTGTGTGTGTGTGTGTTTTACTGTTTGATCTGCTGCAGTCTCTGACGAGACAGCCAGACGTTACCCTACGGAACGAGCTCAGAGCTCATTATTTCCGATCTTCGGATAGGCCTGAGACCAGGCACACACCACACACCGGGACAACAAGGTCACAACTGCTCGATTTACATCCCATACCTACTCACTGCTAGGTGAACAGGGGCTACACGTGAAAGGAGAGACATCCAAATATCTCCACCCGGCTGGGGAATCGAACCCCGTTCCTCTGGCTTGTGAAGCCGGCGCTCTAACCACTGAGCTACCGGACGTGTGTGTGTGTGTGTGTGTGTGTGTGTGTGTGTGTGTGTGTGTGTGTGGTGGGAAAGTGTAGTGTGTAAAGGAGGTATGTGTTGAAATGTGTTTTTGCGGTGAATGTGCCATTTTCAAGCGTTGTTATGTCTCTATTTATACTCCTCAATGTGCTACCAATTTTGGAGGTGAAGCGGATCAATGGAGTCTTGCATTGGTGATGCTGCTGCCAAACAAGCAACGCGTGCAGAGCTGAGTGTGGGCAGCGGTTGCCAAACAGGTTGAGTTTGCAGAGCTGAGTGTGTTACTATTTGAAGTGTTGGCTAAGCTTCCAAAAGCGCAGTCCCCTCACATGATAGCGTGACGAAATCGGTATGTGTTCAAGTAGTATTGGATTCACTCTAACACTGTGTCGAGTGTGCTGTGTAGTCTATGTACATGAATTTCATTACTTCTTGTATAAAAGAGAGCAAGGCACTTGTTGATCTCCCTCATCAATGCAGCGGAATCCGTTGTCTTATATTTGTGTACAGTGTATTAGAGAGGTGTTGAGGATAAAACTGTCATGTTAGACGTGGTAAATGTTGTGTGTACTATGTAGTACGCAAGGGAGGCAAGTGAAGACAAAAATGTGGTGGCTGAAGTGTATGTGTAGAATGTCAGGAAGGAGGGTAAGACTTTAGTGTGGTGAGTAAAGTGTTTTAATATGCAAGGCAGGGTAAGCCAATGGTGAAGCGGGGTGTCGTATGCAAAAAAAAAGAGGTGGTTTGACGGCATGTTGGGTACAGTGATTGCTTCAGTGCATGAGAGGAGGTTAGTGCCAACGTAAACCCATTAGTATGACAAGAGAAACATTAACATGCAAGAGAAGGAAATTTCACGGATTTATAAGCAAGATAATTCAGAATCAGTCATTATAAGCAAGTCCTCACGGCCTAAGACGCTCATTTCCTCGCAGCGCCAGCCATTTATCTCCTTCCCGCCTCGCGTCACGCCTCGGGCTCTTGCCGGAATCTGTCCTCGCTTTGTTTCAGGGACGGTGCTCAGGAGACTGCGGGAAGACTGTTCTTGCCTGACACACCCTGTCAGTAGTCAGAGGTTCATTTCCTTCCTGTCTCTAATTGTGAGGCACCTTAACTACTAGGATTGCCTGGCTCGTCTTACTCACGTATCACTCATTGCTTCCTCACCCATCCCTCACTCTTCCTTCACTCTTATTAAGCCCTCACTTCTCCCTCATTTTTTCTCTTACCAACCTCCTTATCGTCTTTTATTCTTGCCTCATTAATCTCATTTCCCACCTCACTCGTTCTTCACTACACTGTCACTTCTCCTTCACTCTTTCTTTCACCTCTTACCCATTACTCCTCTCACTCGCCTTCACCTTGTTCCTTCTCCATTCCTCCTCACACTTCAACATTCCGACCCCTTATACTTGCCACACAGCCTACACGTCCTCAGTTCTCATAGCTTTTAAGAGACCCTTATAGAATGCTTCTTTCTCTAATTGTCACCATTATAGTGCTCGTAAAAAAAGGAATTGCTCATGTGGCAGTCCTTTTAATACATTCAGTAAGTAATGTGTTCTTTTATGTTGCTACATTTTTAGTAGGCGTGTAGGCTGTGGCAGGATAGGGAGGCAATCAAGCTTTTATCCTGATGAAGTGACCGAATTTGTGGGGCATTTCTACGTGAGAGGAAGACGTAATGTTTAAGAGAGAGAGAGAGAGAGAGAGAGAGAGAGAGAGAGAGAGAGAGAGAGAGAGAGAGAGAGAGAGAGAGATTAGCTCTATAGTGGTTAACGTGTTCGACTTTAATCAGGATTTATTGAGAAGCCATAGAAGTGGTTAAGTTGTGATCTGTGTTCGTGGGTTCAATCAAGGCTTCACATGTTGTGTAGTAACTAATTGAGATACATTTAAACAGTTCCTGCGTGGCTGCCTTTCTGTACACTAAAGATTCTCCGGCTTCATCTTCCCCATTCTTCGTTAATAAAGTTATTTCTTCATTTTTTTGTTTTATTGTACATAAGAGAGACCGACCAAAAGCAACAAATATAGATAAAAATAAATAAAGCAACTAATATGAATGAATAAAATAAATATGAATGAATATTTTAAATACGTAAATAAATCTTCACAAAGGAGGCAGTTCTTAAGCAGTAAGAAAACTCTCAATTACTGTAACAAGACGCTGCAGTGCTCTTGGATGCTTCCCTCGTCGATGTTAACCCTTGTTAAACCGTCACTGAAATCAATCTCTCTCTCTCTCTCTCTCTCTCTCTCTCTCTCTCTCTCTCTCTCTCTCTCTCTCTCTCTCTCTCTCTCTCTCTCTCTCTCTCTCTCTCTCTCTCTCTCTCTCTCTCTCTCTCTCTCTCTCTCTCTCTCTCTCTCTCTCTCTCTCTCTCTCTCTCTCTCTCTCTCTCTCTCTCTCTCTCTCTCTCTCTCTCTCTCTCTCTCTCTCTCTCTCTCTCTCTCTCTCTCTCTCTCACACACACACACAAAACAGTATCACTAAAGTGTTTTAAAAAGTAATAAGACACCGGAACGTTAAAATTTGGAAACCTTAAAGTATAATTAGAACAAGGATATTAGATGCTTGAAAAAAAACAACCTCTGAAAACTCAAATTGCTACTACAAAAGTGTGTTGAAAATAGATATGGTAAAACACTGGAATATTTAAAGACAGAAACCTTAAAGAGAATAAAAAATAAAAAAAGTACCTTAAAATATCAAAATCATAAAATAAAAAAAATCGCTGAATATCGTTAGAAATTGACACGAAATCTCGAAACATTGAAGAATAAAAACCGTAAAACTATTATTAGGGTAAGAAAATTACGGCTAAAGAAAAAAACAATGAAGGTCCCAACAACTACCCCTAATTTTTCACTGATGTCCTCCATTGCCAACATTGAAAGCAGTCATCATTGAGAGCACCGAAAAAATAGATAGATAAAGTACACGGCTGTAGAAAGAAAGAAGACAGCAGAGGTGTTTTTCTTTTTTCTATGCTACAACATTATTTAAGAGACCAGCATGCAAGTTTGAAACATTCTTAAATTCTTTAAATTTTCGATGATTATCTTGACATCCTTTCAAGACCAGCAGCATAGTTGGTCTTTCTTTTATTTTTTATCTTTTAATATTTAGGCTGGTGCCGGTACTACATAGAAAAAACATCAAAAAAGTCGTGGATATAGGAAAATTGCCATTTCGTCTTCGAGTATTATATCTTATGAGAGGTCTGAAGTATGCTAAAGGGAAAGATAAAGCTGTTTTAAGACATTGTAACAAATAAGAAGCTCAAAAACCGTCAGTAGAATTAGAAAAATATTCGTGTGGCAGTGAAAGGGGAAAAGGGTAATCAAATCTGAGATAAGACCCTGAAACGTTTGATAAAAAACTTAATTGCTGGATGGAGCAATCGTGGCTGGCGGGGTGGCGGAATAAAAAGAGGCGTTCATCAATCCTTCAATGGACCCATAATAGAAGTGGGCTGGGAATTCCATGGGATGTTCATCACTTGGTTTAATTGTATGGGCGACAGTGATTGTGTGTGTGTGTGTGTGTGTGTGTGTGTGTCTGTGTCTGTGTCTGTGTCTGTGTGTGTGTGTGTGTGTGTGTGTGTGTGTGTGTGTGTGTGTTCAGAGGTCATTCCAATGATATAGTTCAAGTCTCGTTCGTTTTATATGCAATTTTCTTCTTTCCAGGAACGTGATTATAGACTTGTTATTATTTCGACATGAAGGTCACTAAACTCAAAGCTCCGCCGCCATCTTTAAACTGCCGCCACATGTCAGAGTGATACCTTGAGAAAAGTTGTTTGTTACTACCGTTGTCACTCTTAGTTATAAACACAATAGCAACTTATCTTCATAAATCACCACTACTGCCATCACCACAACCACCACTACTTCCACTCGACCATCTCCCAGTCACCACCAATAGTCCACGATCATCACTACATCTTAATCATCACAATCCTCCAATCACTACCACTTTATTCATCAACATGCCCATTCACTATCATCACCTGTAGTCACCACACCCATCTCATGTCACCACCATGTCTAAGCACCATTTCTTCATCACCTTCCAATCATCACTTGTCCACTTAGTCACCAACACATTCCACTCATCACCCAGTTTTAATCATCGCTCCAATCACAGTCACCGCCGCTCCGTAATTCTGTAAAGAGTTGATCACCTTTAAATTCTCGAGAATTGATGAGAGAGAGAGAGAGAGAGAGAGAGAGAGAGAGAGAGAGAGAGAGAGAGAGATGATGATGATGATGATGATGATTGGAAAAAGCTTCTTATTACTTTGAGATGATAAGGGATCCAGACCACCATTGTGTGTGCGTGTGCGTGTGCGTATGCGTGCGCATTGCAAAGAGGAGTTAATCATCAACATCAGCATCAGTGTGTCTTAAGAAAGGAAAATATTAATATGTAATGTGTGACGCTCCCTCCCTCCCTCCCTTCCTTCCTTCCTTCCTTCCTTCCTTCCTTCTTCTCTTCCTTCCTTCCTTCCTTCCTTTCTTTCTTTCATCCTTCCTTCCTTCCTTCCTTCCTTTCTTTCATCCTTCCTTCTTCTCTTCCTTTCTTTCATCCTTCCTTCTTCTCTTCCTTCCTTCCTTCCTTCCTTCCTTCCTTCCTTCCTTCCTTCCTTTCTTTCATCCTTCCTTCTTCTCTTCCTTCCTTCCTTCCTTCTTCTCTTTCTTCCTTCCTTCCTTCCTTCCTTCCTTCTTCTCTTCCTTCCTTCCTTCCTTCCTTCCTTCTTCTCTTCCTTCCTTCCTTCCTTCCTTCCTTCTTCTCTTCCTTCCTTCCTTCCTTCCTTCCTTCCTTCTTCTCTTCCTTCCTTCCTTCCTTCCTTCCTTCTTCTCTTCCTTCCTTCCTTCCTTCCTTCCTCTCTTTCTTTATCTTCCTTGGATTCGTTTCCCTCTTCCCTCCATCCACTCCATTCTTCCCCTTTGTCTCATCATTGCTGCTTCTTTCCATCCACTCGACCGGTAATTCTCTCTCTCTCTCTCTCTCTCTCTCTCTCTCTCTCTCTCTCTCTCTCTCTCTCTCTCTCTCTCTCTCTCTCTCTCTCTCTCTCTCTCTCTCGTTTTCTGCTTACTCTAAATTCTAAACATTCTCTTTTACTTATTTTTTTTTTTTTTAGTCTTTTGTTGACACGGCAACTTTTCCTCTCATTACCTGTCACGTTTCTTTTCCGTCCATTTCTTCCGTCAGTTTTCTTTACTCCACATTTTTCTGTCTATTTTTTGCGTTCAGGCTTTGTTTTTTTTTTTTGTTTTTTTTGGTGGGAGGGGTGAATTTACACTTTTCTGTCCATTATTTTTCCATCCGTTGTCCTCCATTTAAAGTTTTCTATCCTTTTTTTTTTTGCTGTTTTTTTTTTCCTCATTTTGCATTTTTACCATCTATTTATTCAGCTCAGCTTTCTGAATTTTGGTCTTTTTATCGTTTTTTTTTTTTTTTGACCATTTTTTATCTATATTTTTCAAAAGGTTTTATTTCCCATGGGTGTTTTAAAGTACTGTGTAATGATTAACTAACTTCTGCGTACTCGTGCACCTTTTTATTTACATATTCATCCCAGCAAGGTAAAGTGAGCGAGCGAACGAGAGAGAGAGAGAGAGAGAGAGAGAGAGAAATTTGCCTAATTTTTGATACACGAGCTCCACTTTTTTTTTTTCCATTTGTATTCGTGAAAGCTCCCGCCATTATCGGGGGTGCAAGTTTTTTAATGATGATTCCTTGTTGTGGGGCTCAAAGTTTCCCCCTTTGTGTCTGCGTGGCGTCTTGCACCTTCCTTAGTGGTGAGGAGCTGCCTTCAGTCCCCGGGAGAGAGTGTCGGCGGAAGTGAAGTAGCAGAAGAAAGAGGGAAGGAAGAGGAAGAGGAGGAAGAGGAGAGGAAGGAAGAGAAGAAAGAGTAGGGGAAGGAATAGGAGAAGGAGGAGGGGAAGGAATAGGAGAAAGAGGAAGAAAAGTATCTGGGGAAGGCAGGCAAGGCGCTAGGAATGGAATCCTTTTCATGTTTCCCATCCTATTTGCCCCTGTCAGTTACCATACCACGTCTTCACATCCTTCGTATGCTATCCAGTCCTTAATCTCATCTTTTCCTACAATCCCATCTTTTCCTTCAGTCCTTCCTATCTACTTAACTATCGTCCTAATCATTGCCGAGCTTTGGTTACTCCTATAATAATCCTCTCCTATCTTCTACCATCCTTTCTATCATCTATCTATCTTTGCCCACGCAGTAATCCCTACCGTTTTGAAAATATGTTGTTCCTATAATCATAATTTCACCTGGTCTTTCCATTCCATATCATCTTGTGGCTTTTCATAGCTTTCCTTATTTTCTCGTGTTCTATTTTCATTTCTTCTATTCATTGTTTAGAGTCACATCAATCCTAATCTTCCTTTCATGTTCCTGTGTGTTGTTTTCTATCTCCTTTCCCTTCCCAGCACAACTATTTTCTCATTGTTTTAAGACTTCTTTACTATCTACTATCTTTACCGACATGCAATAGTCACCTGTGTCAATCTAGTCATTTTCTTTGCTGTACTGATGTTTTCACGTTCCATTTTCGTATTTGTTATCCATCATAGCCATCACTCAACCAGGCCAGTCCTATCAGCCCGCCTCGACCTTCCCTCCCGGCGCCTCGCACAACAATCCGTAATTACTCGAGGTATTAATCAGTTTCCGAAAACAAACCCACGATTCAATTGTCTGTGTGTGTGTGTGCGGTATCAGACGAGGTGTGTGTGTGTGTGTGTGTGTGTGTGTGTGTGTGTGTGTGTGTGTGTGTGTGTGTGTGTGTGTGTGTGTGTGTGTGTGTGTGTGTGTGTGTGTGTGTGTGTGTGTGTGTGTGTGTGTGTGTGTGTGTGTGTGTGTGTGTGTGTGTGTGTGTGTGTGTGTGTGTGTGTGTGTGTGTGTGTGTGTGTGTGTGTGTGTGTGTGTGTGTGTGTGTGTGTGTGTGTGTGTGTGTGTGTGTGTGTGTGTGTGTGTGTGTGTGTGTGTGTGTGTCTCTCTCTCTCTCTCTCTCTCTCTCTCTCTCTCTCTCTCTCTCTCTCTCTCTCTCTCTCTCTCTCTCTCTCTCTCTCTCTCTCTCTCTCTCTCTTTTTTTTTTTTTTTTTATTTAAACATAATTTATACAGAAGAACATGTACCCAAAGGCGCACTGTCGTGTGCTACCTATTCTAAGGGTACTACAATCTATTTCTCTACAATATTTACAAGACTTAAAAATAGATAATATACAAGATGGTCAGCATGTAAATGGAGCACTATTCTTTTCACTTCACTAGCACTATTCACGCACTGCACTACACTGAGTGTCACGTCACAAAGAGTGTCAGAGGAGTTGGCAGTGTCTGTCTCCACTTATGTGCCATCAGTTTGACACTGTGTGTGTTCATCTCCTGGACGTGAGGCACCGCGGCCGTGAACAAGTTCCACATCCTGGAGACGCGTCCTGCGAAGGTGCGTTGATGCTGACACCCGTGGGATCGCGGCACCTCTACGGCGTCACCACCATTGAGCACCGTTCTCGTGCTCCGTGCGGTGACTCTCAGAGGATGACGCAGCCCTGCCAGATGTGGCACTCTTTGCACCTGTGCCTTATGGAACACTACGATCGCCGCCACATCTCTGCGGTGTTCCAGTGAATCAAGGGACGCTCAGGCTCTGGGTGAGGTGGTATTGCAGCATCTACTAGCCGTATGGCGCGGCGTTGGATGCTGTCCAGTCTCCTTCTGTGTGTGGCGGCACAGGACATCCAGGAGAGAGCTGCGTACTCAAGGTGGGGCCGCACCTGTGCCTTGTACAGCAGCAGTCTCCCTTCCTGTCGAGGAAACTGGCGATCCTTCTGAGAGCGGAGATCCTGTGAGAGGCTTTCTTGGCAATGGTTTTGACATGGCTGTCAAACCTCAGCCCTCGATCCACCTCCACTCCAAGTATCTTGACGTCATCTTGGAGTGGGAGAGCAGCAGCGCCAAAAGACAACTTTCCTGCCATTGCTGCCATGGCGGCTGGGGACCGAGAGACAACCATTGCCTGTGTCTTCTCCGGCGCGAATGTCACTTGCCAGCGAGCACCCACTCCTCTATCACTCGTAGCTGCTGATTGATGGCCTCAGCAGCCCGCCCACTGTCCTGGCGTGGATAGGTATAGGAGAGGGTGCAGTCATCAGCATAGGCCATGACTCCTGGCAGTAGCTGGAGAAGATCATCCACGTAGATATTCCACAGGAGTGGGCCAAGAATTGAACCCTGTGGCACTGATGCCTCCACAGGCAGGGACTCAGATGTTTGCCCGTTGACAACCACCTTGAGGCTTCTGTCCTGCAGGTAATTTCCCAGGAGTCGTAGCAAGCCACCCTGGATGCCTTTAGCACGAAGCTTTTCTAGTAATCCGTTGTGCCATACTTTATCAAAAGCTCCAGCTATGTCCAAAGCAACCACTATAGTGTCCTTGCCGTCGTCGAGGGCGTCCTGCCAATGCCTGGTGAGAAGCATCATTAGGTCGGAGGTTGACCTTCCAGGTCTGAACCCAAACTGTTGGTCTGAGAGGAGGGCATTGTCCTTGAGATGGCTACACACCACCTCTGCCACGACCCTCTCAAACACTTTACCCACCACTGACAACAGGGATATGGGTCTGTAGTTTTTTGGGTCCGTCCTGGAGCTTTTTGTGTGCAGGAACTACTCGAGCCTCCTTCCACACTGAAGGCCAGACGTTTTCCCGTACACAAGTTGTGAAGACTTGGGTGAGAGGGGCAGCCAGTTCCTGGGAGCATCGCTTCAGCAGGTGCGGGCTGATGTCATCAGGGCCGGTGGCTTTCTGTGTGTCCAGCCCCGCAATAATCGCTTCACCTGCTGATGCGTCACCTCCACCATGGTGACAGTCTTCTCACATTGCTGGACCAGCTGAGGCGGTGGCTGCTGTGGATTCCCCACCTTCATTTTTCCAGCAAACAAGGAAGCCAGCAACTGTGCCCTCTCCTTACTGCTGGTGGCGACAGTACCGTCCTGCTTGCTGAGGGAGGGATGGATTCTTGGTGGCCAGTTCCTGTTTGTCCTTAACAAGGGACCACCAAGTTTTGTTTCCTACGCCAGTGCCACACAGTTTCCGGCGCAGGCTTTCCTCCCACTTTTTTAAGGCCCACTTGCTGGTTACCACCATCCTCCTGCATGCAGCCCTATGCAGGTCCTTGTTGCGCCGAGTCGGGTTCCTCTTGTAGCGGAGCCAGGCAGCATACTTTGCCTCAGCAGCAACACGGCAACGGTAGCCAAACCATGGCTGATCCGTCGGTCTGGTGGTGTATTCCCTGTGTGGGACGTGGCGTCTCTGGAGGGCGAGAAGGTGAGAGGTGAGTGCAAGTGCTTCACTCTCTGCTCCTCCCTGTAGCAGAGTGGCCCATGGGGTGTGGGTCAGGTCGCGGCGCAGGGAAGCCCAGTCTGCTTTGTTCCACAGCCAGATGGTGCGGGTGGTGGCCTCGTCCTGAGCCACGCCCACTTCCAGCTGTGTCAGTACAGCTCTCTCTCTCTCTCTCTCTCTCTCTCTCTCTCTCTCTCTCTCTCTCTCTCTCTCTCTCTCTCTCTCTCTCTCTCTCTCTCTCTCTCTCTCTCTCTCTCTCTCTCTCTCTCTCTCTCTCTCTCTCTCTCTCTCTCTCTCTCTCTCTCTCTCTCATATCTTATTGACATTCATTTTTTCCCTAGCTCTGCAAATTTTAAACTCCGGCGCGAGAGAGGCTGAATATCTTAAAACTTGTGATGAATTAAAGGAAAAACCTCTTCTTCCAGTCCAATGAACTAATGCAAAACTATAGAAAAACACGTAGAAAGTATTACATGTTTCTTCCCACAATTATTTCTTCCCACCAACAGGACTTTCGTTATTTTTCGAACAGAAAGTTGCGAGTGGAATAAATGAAAATTGAAAAGAAATAAAAGTACAAGGGAAAAAAATATGAGTGACAGAAAGAAAAGTAATTTCAGTATTTATTTCAGAAGAACTAAGAGAAAATGGAAAACGAGGGATTACCTGTAAAAGTTAGAAAAAAATTATAGTACGAGAAGAAGAAAAAACATTCATTTTATACGCGCAGAAATGTACTCAAAACCTTTCTTTCCATTTTATTGCTTTTACACAAAAAATAAACGAGAAGTAATACTAAGTTAAGGATGAGCTCAATGTAAAAAATTGAACAAAAACCCACGATACTCACAGTGGAAAGACACGTAAAAGTACTAAACATTTTTATTTTTTTACATTAACTGTAATCAAAGCTAAAAACTTATAAAAGGTGAAAATACAACGTAAATATACACTACTCAGAGATGAGAGAAAGAAAGAGTGAATACAAATACCTTCCAACCAGCAAGAATAAACACTTTTGATACCTTAAGAATGAACTATTGAGGCATAAATACCACAAAAATACAAATGACGCACATTTTATTACAAATCATTATACAAATACGTGAGAGAAAACGAGATCTTTTCCACATCATTGCTCGGTCAACGATAAGGATTTTTTTTTTTTTTCGTTACATATTGTATATTTTAAGTCATCGGAAAAAAAGTAGTAATAGAAGGTTCGTCATGAAGTTTTCGTTACACATTTATAGATCATCGGAGGAAAAGTAGTAGAAGTAGAAGTAGAAGTAGAAGGTTCGTCTTGAAAACATACATTACTTACAGACAACAAAGAATAGAAAAAAACAAGTGTAGATAAATATAGAACTGAAAAAATTATATAAAAAAAAAAACGATAGATGGCAAATAAGGAAAACATACATTACTTAATCCTTTCACAACGATATACAACAATTCATAACAATAAAAGCAATAATGAAATATTTATAAGCATCGACAACAGATGAAGACCAGGGAATTGAGAGAATAGAATAACACTTAATAGAAAATGTAGTGCTTAAAGATAAATGCCTGTGTAGAGCAAAGGGAAATGTCTGAATGATTAGTTATTAGAGGGAAAAAAAAAAAACATCCCTACTAGCTGAACAACGTATTAAAACCGGAAGACATGAAAAAAGTGTATAGTGAATAACAAGGTATAACAGGTGTAGGAGGAAGATCGAAGTGAATAACACATGATGGGACGAAATGAATTAGTTATTGACAAGCTCTTCAGAATTATGGAAATTTAACTAAAGAGAATACCAGAGAGAGAGAGAGAGAGTAGGTAAAGGGAAGGAGGAAAGGAGAGAGTTTATGGGAGTAGCAAAGGCGGATAGAAGGGAAGAAAGGAGAAAGTTAAAGAAGACAAGAAGGGTACCGGGAAACAAGACGCTGTGAGAAGGTGAAAGTGAAAGTGAAGGTGAAGGTGAAGGGAATTAGATGCATGGGGAGAGGGAGGAGAGCATAGGAGAGGAGAGGAAAGGAGAGGGTAAGAAATTTGTTATGGGATGAAAGAAGATGTAGAAAGAAAAGTGGAAAATTGAAAAAAATAAAATAAAAGATGGGAGAAGGAAAGGAAAATGAAAGGAAAGGGAAGTGAAAGTAGACACAGGAAGTTATGAAAGAACTGAGAGAAAGTTAGAGAAAAATAAGGACGATACAGAAAAAGAGAAGGAAAGGGAAGGGAAAGAGGAAAATACAAATGAAAAGATTAAAAGACTAAGAAATGAAATGGAAGGAAAGGTAAAAAATATAAAAAAAAGAGAAACAAAGCTAGGAAAAAAAGAAATTAAACCAAAAAGGGAAAGGAAGGAAAGATAAGAACGGAAAGGGAAATTAGAAAGGGAGAAAAAAAGGAGACATAAGAAAAGCTGACACCACCACCACCACCATCACCACTATCACAACCCATTACTCTAACCACCACCACCACCACCACCACCACCACCACCGCCACACCCACAACCCCACCTTACCAACGACTCTATACCCTCCCAGTGCCCCTACCCACAACCCTCCACACACATCACAGCCCTCCCATTCTTTCCATCACTTTTTAGCTGCCAAGTTGCTGAATAAGATAACTATTTTTCTCCCTCTCTGACAACTTTTAATTAGCTAAGTTTTTCGCAGAGGGGATTTTTGTGCGAATATATCCCCCACTGAGAGAGAGAGAGAGAGAGAGAGATGAGGAAAAGGATAAGGACAAAGCTGACAAAAAAGGACAATGTGGAACTGATAAGAGGATAAGATCATAGGAGGAATAGGAGGAAGAAGAGGATGACGAAAAAAAAAGGAAGAAGATAAGAAAGACAACAGAAGAGGATAAAGAAAAAGAAGAGGAGGAGAGGGAGGAGAAGGAGGAGGAGGAGGAGAGGAAGGCGACGACGACGAAGAGAAAAAAGGAAAGGAGGAGGAGAAAAAAAGGATAGGAGAAGGAGAAAAAGAATAGGAGGAGAAAAAAGGATAGAAGGAGGAGGAAAAGGATAGAAGAAGGAGGAGGAGGAGGAGGAGGAGGAGGAGGAGGAGGAGGAGGAGGAGGAGGAGGAGGACAAAACATTGAGATAAGCCCGGCAGTAGGAGCGGGATCAGAGGCTTGCCTGAGTCGCCCCGGTAAGAAGGATTATAGGATGTTATGAGGATTGGTCTCGAATGGCGAAGCGTTTTATTCCTGTATTCCATTTCCTCCTTGGTCTGGATCCTTTTTGTATGATGGATCGTTCTCTCTCTCTCTCTCTCTCTCTCTCTCTCTCTCTCTCTCTCTCTCTCTCTCTCTCTCTCTCTCTCTCTCTCTCTCTCTCTCTCTCTCTCTCTCTCTCTCTCTCTCTCTCTCTCTCTCTCTCTCTCTCTCTCTCTCTCTCTCTCTCTCTCTCTCTCTCTCTCTCTCTCTCTCTCTCTCTCTCTCTCTCTCTCTCTCTCTCTCTCTCTCTCTCTCTCTCTCTCTCTCTCTCTCTCTCTCTCTCTCTCTCTCTCTCTTCTCTCTCTCTCTCTCTCTCTCTCTCTCTCTCTCTCTCTCTCTCTCTCTCTCTCTCTCTCTCTCTCTCTCTCTCTCTCTCTCTCTCTCTCTCTCTCTCTCTCTCTCTCTCTCTCTCTCTCTCTCTCTCTCTCTCTCTCTCTCTCTCTCTCTCCCAGACGTCCAAGGAATTTGTCAGGAAAAACTTAAGTCATTTTCCAACATATCAGGCGTGATTTTTCTCCCAGTCTCACGAATTTCTCACTCGGAGTTCTGACCGTCTGGTTTCAGTTATATAAGGAGCGTGCAATATTGAGTCTTCCTTATAGTTCTGAGACAGCAAGACTCCGCTAATGTGTGTGGTAACCTTGTTTTAAGTGATGACTGGAGAACAAAAAGGAGAAAGAAATGGAAGTGAGGTGGAAATATGATCGTGATTTGGTGATTTTGGGTTTGTTTTGTTACAATATTAAGTGTTTTGTGTATTGTAAGTTTTTTTATTATTTGGCATATTGTAAGTTCTGTGAGTTGTTTCTCGCAAATTTTTTTTTATATATAGTTTGCAGTTTTGTTGAATACGCATTTGTTATAGTGCAAGTTTTGTTAATTGTTATATAGCAAGTTGTATATTAATTGTTTGATATATTGCGAATTGTGTTATTTTGTGGTCTGTGTTTTAATTTGACTGGTAAATTATTTAAAGTTCTATTAATTGTTTTATATGTTTCCAAGTTCTCTTAATTGTTTGAGCAATTGCAACCTGTTAATTTTTTCTACTGAGCTTGTTTTCATTGCCTCCTTTTGAGTTTAGCATCATTAATGGGCTTTTTTTTTCTAATATGATTTTATTACTCTTGGTCAAATCCCGTTTTACCGTAAAAAGTGTCGGAGCAGTGGTGTGTTTCTATATGCATGTAGTTTATGAATTAATGTGTGACAGGTCTACTATAACGGAAAAATTGTAGTGGAGGAAGGAAAAGTGCGCGTTTAATGTTGTATGGATTTGATTATATCTCGAGGTGTGATAAAAAGATTGTAATTGGAGAAAAAGTACTTTGGAATTGTATATGTATATGGATTTAGGCACATTGTTTTTTAATAGAGTAAAAGTTGAAGTATTACTTTATGCATTTAATATGAAGGGCAGCATAATGTAAGACTGTACTATTGAACAAAAAAATATATGGTCTATGTAACAAAAGAATAGTAATAGTATGTAATTTAGTGTATGCTTAGTTTTCAGGGTGTTAAATTTCAGGTGTATGCAGTCAGGAAAGAATATATTGCTTATTTTTGTATTTCGGAGAATCCACATCTAAAACCTTGAAGTCATAGTAATACCACGTTACTTATATTTCAAACTCTTGATACTTCGAGTTGATTGAAGATATAAATAAGTAAATAAATATAACAGTAATAGTCTCTTCTCAGCATTAGAAACCTTGGCAACATTTGTAATTCGTAACACTGAAAATTTAGTTACTTTCTCCAATAAGTACTTCAAAAATGACGTATTTAGATCCCGGAATATTAGGAACTTTGCAATATTATCTTGTCATCATTTGAAACCTTCGCATTATTTGAACTTTGTAATATGAAAAAAAAAACTTCGTAATATTCTCTAGTCAACTTCTGAAGCGGTGGCATTATTTGAATTCCTAATATCACCGCTTACTAATATTATCTTATCCCTGTTTGAGAAATTCTTAATAACGGAATTCGCGAGATGAAGTGGCCGTGATATTAGCCGTACGTAATTAGAAGTCCGCTTAATTGAATCTTCGCCGCGTTATCTGTTCGCTGTATTGGGAGCCGGTTCGTAATAACAGTTCGCAATATCTGGGGTGGGCCGAGGAGACCCGAGCGCCAGACTGAGAGACGTCCTGACAGGGAAGGATTACGACACGACTTTCTCTCTCTCTCTCTCTCTCTCTCTCTCTCTCTCTCTCTCTCTCTCTCTCTCTCTCTCTCTCTCTCTCTCTCTCTCTCTCTCTCTCTCTCTCTCTCTCTCTCTCTCTCTCTCTCTCTCTCTCTCTCTCTCTCTCTCTCTCTCTCTCTCTCTCTCTCTCTCTCTCTCTCTCTCTCTCTCTCTCTCTCTCTCTCTCTCTCTCTCTCTCTCTCTCTCTCTCTCTCTCTCTCTCTCTCTCTCTCTCTCTCTCTCTCTCTCTCTCTCTCTCTCTCTCTCTCTCTCTCTCTCTCTCTCTCTCTCTCTCTCTCTCTCTCTCCTTTGAACATGCGACATGTGAAATAAATAAAATATGATGTGAATTCCAGAGAGAGAGAGAGAGAGAGATATGCCAGCCAGTCTTTCAAGCCATTTTCGTTAGGGACAGAATACTGATGTGCACCACACGCTCACTCCTAACTCTAGACTTGCTATATATGCTTCCCTATGCTTCCTTACACTCTCTCCTGCAGCTCGGTGGCGGTTTGTCTACCAGGAGAAATGTGCCTTGCTTCCTGTCTGAGTGTAGTAAATGTTATGTTTGTTTACGTGTGTTCGTGCAGTGGCTGTGACATATGGTGGGTTGTGTTTGTTGTGGCGTGTGGTGCTGGTGATAACGTGTATTGATGTTTTGATGCGGTGTGGTAGTGTTGTGTGTGGTGATGTGTGTTGGTGGTGGTGTATTCTTTGCTGTTTGGTATGTGGTGTTTGGGATAATGTGTGATGTAACGGTGCTTTTGGTGTGTTTTGTGTAGTGTTCGTGGTGGTGTTTGTTGGTGTTCTGTTGTTGTAATGGTGTTTGTGTTGCGTGGTATTGATAATGGTGTTCGATCCTGTTCTGGTGTGTGTTATGTGGTGTTTATGATGATGGATTGTTTCCTCAGTGGTGTTTATGGTGCTTGTAATTTTGTCATGGTATTCTGACCTCTATTGGGTGGTGGATGTGTTGTTGGTATGTTTATTGTGTGGTGTGCAATAAAGTGTTGGTGATGGCGCTCAATAGTGTTCTGGAGGTGTGTTGGATGTTGTTTATAGTGTTCGTGTTGTAAAGAAGTTTGCTATTCTAATCTCGACTACTTTCAACACGATCTATCGGAAGTTGTTCGATTTTCAAGTGTGTCCATGACTAGTGACAGTTTGACAAGGAACTATGATGTGGGCGAGGAAAAAAAATGATTACTTTTTTTCTGTTTTCGTTTTATAATAAGGAAAAAAAACTTTCTACGAGAATCTTATTTTTCAACAATTTGTAAATATTCTTTCTTGTGAACTGTCATTGCCGGTGATCAATGCGTCCCACGATTTCAACAGAACTGATGATTCTTGTTACATATTATCAATGATTGGATTAACGTTCCAGTTTTGGTAAATTTCGGCTATAAAGTGAACTGAAGAATTTGATATTATCTCTTATCACGTTGTTTATGTGGGTATGAAGATGGTTGTTTTGGCATTCGAATTATTTATTAGATGATACCACCAATAGATGCTACCACCGTGGTATTCATATATTGTTATAAGAATATAACTTTTACCTATTCACACCTAAACGCTCACATCACTTGCATCTACGTCCTAGTCGCTACAAAGATCTTTCAACACACTGTAACCACCGGTGATATGGAATCCTCGTTCTCTTCACTACTTCCACTTAAATAATTCCCTCCCCTGAAATATGGGTAAGGTTCAGTACTAGTTTGAAGTGGGAGAGTTTAGAATATCTTTTTGCTTAATTCCCTTCTATATACGTATAGGCTACCTGTAATTTGTAATTTATAAGAATCCTTATACTTTTTGTGATCTTATTAAATTATTTACCTTTTAGAATTCAGCTGGCTTCTTGAAACATTAAATCGGTCTTTTAACTTGAATTCGTCTAAAACTAGATACTATTGGAGAGATGATTTTGCTAAACACAACACTTACCTCATTAATTTTAAGAAAGCACCAGTGAAACTGTAAAAACATGTTATTTCAACCTAAACAAGACTAGAAGACAGCCACGGGATTCAGAGGGTTGAGCATGCTGGCCTGTAATAAGTGTAGCTAGGGCGGAGTGAGAGGCCAGAGAACGATTATCACCCAAATACATCCAGTCATAGTCGTTGTCTTGCCTTTTATTCCGCCTTAGCTATCGATGTAATTGTGTCTGTTGTCGGTGAGGGTTGATGATAGAGTCTGAAATGCTGTCTTCACATAATTTGGCCTTGTATCTGATTATGGTTTGAAATATTTTCTGTGGTCGGTACAGGATATCGCTGTGTGAATAGATAAGTGTAATAGTGGTGTGTGATAGTGTGGTGATGAAATGTTTGCTATATGGTGTGTGATGTAAGTGATGGTGTGAATTGGTGATGTAGTGTTAGTGACTTTTATTATTATTATTATTATTATTATTATTATTATTATTATTATTATTATTATTATTATTATTATTGTTATTGTTGTTGTTGTTGTTGTTGTTGTTGTTATTATTATTATTTTGTAAGAAGGGAAAGCTGGCCAGGAGCAACAAAAACAATTAAACGAAAAAGGCGTACATAGATGCCAGTTCTTGATCAGGGCCGAGAGAGTTAGCCAAAAGAAAGGGATATATGTCTTGAAATTAAATGAGTTCAAGTCGTAGGTAGATGGAAATACAGACACAGGTAGGGAGTTCCAGAGTTGACTAGAGAATGGGATGAATGATCGAGAATACTGGTTAATTCGTGTTTAAGAGGTGGCAAAATGAAGATGAGAGAAAAAAAAGTCTTGTTGTAGTATTGAGGTGTCTGAGCACTTTCTATAAGGTGTATGTTGTTGTTGGTAGTGTAAGGTTGTGATGTGGCGCTGGAATGTTAGTTGCGTGGTGTGTGGTGATGACTGTAGCGTATTGTATCAGGATGTTGTGGTGCTGTGGTGGGACTTTGATGTATAGTATCTGATGTTTGGAAATGTTTTAGTTTCAGGTTTGCTTTTTATGTTTTCTTTGGTGTCGTGTTATTATATTTTAACTCACCATGTTATTATTATTATGTGTTTTTGTTTGTGTGTGTGTGTGTGTGTGTGTGTGTGTGTGTGTGTGTGTGTGTGTGTGTGTGTGTGATATGCTGGTTTTGGTATGCCGCGCCATCTAACCTAGTTGCTGCGGCTCAAGAAATTTGACATGATCTTGTTTGAATTCAGTCTTCGAAATTACTTGTACCCTAATGCTTATGGAATTTCATCTCTTAGTCAGTCAATGAGTCAATAATGCTGTTATTCGTTGCGTCAGTGAATCATTCAGTCTCTTGTATGAACGAGTCCTTCAGTGAGTCAGTCAGTTGGTGGATCAAACAGTAAGTGGTCATAGGAATGAATGTGAGTCAGCATGATATTGATGTTGTGTTATGCTTTAATACTGCAAATGGTGGTACTGACTTTTGTGTTCTTGATTAATTAGCTGATTAAATGAATAATTTCAAATAACTTTAGTGTTTGCATATTTACTTGATTATTTATCTATTTATTTATTCATATTTACTCATTTATCATAATTTATTAGTTCGTTCGCTCACTCATTCATTTATATATTTATTCATTAATACGAGAAACATGAATTTTTTTTTATCTGATCTGTTACTTTTGTCCCTTTAGTTTGAGTTACCTGAAGGAAGAAATAATTAACATTGAGAGGAGGCAGAGAGAGAGAGAGAGAGAGAGAGAGAGAGAGAGAGAGAGAGAGAGAGAGAGAGAGAGAGAGAGAGAGAGAGAGAGAGAGAGAGAGAGAGAGAGAGAGAGAGAGAGAGAGAGAGAGAGCGCACTGAATTTTAAAGACAAGATGTAAAGCAGAGGCAAGAGCTATGAAGGAAGGAGGAAGGAAGAAAAAAAAAAAACTAAGTGGGAAAACGAAAAAGAGAAAGCATGATAAGAGAGAAAAGTTAGATAAAAGAGAAAGGAGGAAAGAGGAAGGAGGAAGAAGCGGCTCAAGTAATAAAAGAGAAACGAGGCGAAAAAAAACCTGAGAAGAAAGAAGGAAAGAGGAGGGAAAACTTGGAAGAGGAGTGGATGAAGAGAGAGAGAGAGAGAGAGAGAGAGAGAGAGAGAGAGAGAGAGAGAGAGAGAGAGACCGTCAGCCTTTTCGTGGTCAATATTGGTCTTCGATACTCTCTCTCTCTCTCTCTCTCTCTCTCTCTCTCTGAGGGCACCATCATTCCTCTGTGGGCGTCAACTGCCTCCCACGCCACGCCCACGCCGCCTACCATACGCCACAAGTCAGTGAGGCTCAGTCTGTCACTGTGTGTGTGTGTGTGTGTGTGTGTGTGTGTGTGTGTGTGTGTGTGTGTGTGTGTGTGTGTGTGTGTGTGTGTGTGTGTGACGTGGCTGACATGACCTCTCTCTCTCTCGCCATGTCCTCTTTTGTTTCCCTGTGTCGATCGGATTTGATGTTTCCATTTGTCTTGTTTCCTTCATCCTTCATCTATTTTTCCATTTGCTTGCCTTGCCGGGCCGTGTTCCCTGTTTGCGTGTGGCTGTCTGCGCCTGTCAATCCTGTGTGCGTTTTAGAGAGAGAGAAGAGAGAGAGAGAGAGAGAGAGAGAGAGAGAGAGAGAGAGAGAGAGAGAGAGAGAGAGAATTGCCCTCTCCCTGACCTTGAATGTGTGTGTGTGTGTGTGTGTGTGTGTGTGTGTGTGTGTGTGTGTGTGTGTGTGTGTGTGTGTGTTTGCATGTGCGCGTGTGTGTGTGATTGGGTGTGTGGGTGTATTTGTGGAGGGTTTGGTAGACAATTTAGTCCATTCCATATTTTTATTTTATAAAAACTGTATTAACACTTTCCACATATTGAAATCATGAAAGAGTTGAAATATGAAATATATCTTTAACGCAATGTTGGTTTATAGTTGTGTACAAATAAAATCCTTGATTTTATAGTGATAATATCATTAGCTAAAATATCTTTTAAATAATAAGTATTACAAATATTCTATTCAGTGTCCCGCACGAATAAATATCCATATAACATGTAGTCACAAATCTTATTGCCTGATTTATAAACATGAATGGTTTTGTAACTATTCTGAAAAAAAAAAACTAAGAGTAAACAGTTCATTTATGGCTTTACGATAACCATCAATATGGTACACATGAATTTTGATTATGAAACCATAAGTCAGTACTATGAATATTCAAAGAAAAATTTTTTTTTTTTTTAAACATTTCAACTAATATTGCTGAATTTCTACAAAATATAGTTAAGCTCATGAAGCTTAAAGCATCTTATGATATCTAGATTATTATCAATATTACATTCTAGTGTATACCTAACACAGAAGTTTATGTTCACATACTACCTTCAACGCTTTATTTTTCAGATATATATATATATATATATATATATATATATATATATATATATATATATATATATATATATATATATATATATATATATATATATATATATGTATTTGTATTTATTTCATAACTCTCTGAAATTTCAAATAACACGCATGCAGATTTCACGCATAAAGATTTTTCCCTATTAATTGAGAAAACTATCGCATTAACATTAGTTACCACATTGTTTACCAACCTTGGACTTCACCAGCAGAAGGCAATAACACCACCACATCATCCTCATAAACGATCACGTATCATTCTTATATAATGAATATAACAATGGTGAGAACATTCCTTCGTGTCTAACTCCATTCTTCATTGACCATTTAATTGAAACACAGTTTTTAAACTATTCTTATACAAACGGGAAACTACCCAAAGGCAATAGAAAAAAAAAGTCCCACTTAAAAGAAATTCCCTAAAAGATTGGATAGGAATTAGCTGAAAGACAGGAACAGGCAAGGAGTTTCACAGTTTACCAGAGAAAGGTATGTATGATTGAAAATACTAGTTAACTCTTGTATTAGAGAGTTGGACAGAATAGATATGAGAGAAAGAAGGTAGCCTTGTGCAGCGAGGCCGCAGGAGGAGGGGAGGCATGCAGTTAGCAAGATCAGTAGAGCAGTTAGCATGAAAATAGGGATAAAAGATAGCAAGCGATATAACATTTCGGTGGTGAAAAAGAGGCTGAAGACAGTCAGCAGAGGAGGGTGGTTAATGAGACGAAAAAGCTTTTGATTTCACCTTGTCTAATAAAACTGTGTGACTGGAACCACCCCAAACGTGCGAAGAGTACTTCATACAAGGGCGGATAAGGCCCTTGTACAGAGTTAGCAGTTGGAGGGACGAGAAAAACTGGCAGAGACGCTGAAGATCGCCCAACTTCATACAAACTGTTTTAGCAAGAGATGAGATGTGAAGTTCCCAATTAAGATTATGAGTAAAGTACAGACCAAGGATATTCAGTGTAGAAGAGGAAGACAGACGAGTGTCATTGAAGAAGAGGGGACAGTTGTCTGGAAGGTTGTGTCGAGTTGATAGATGGAGGAATTGAGCTTTTGAGGCACTGAACACTACTAAGTTTTCTTTGTCCCAATCAGAAATCTTAGAAAGATCAGAAGTCAGGCGTTCTGTGGCGTCCCTGCGTGATCTGTTGACTTCCTGAAGGGTTGGTCGTCTCTGAAAGGACGTGGAAAGGTGTAGGGTGGTATCATCAGCGTAGGAGTGGATAGGGCAAGAAGTTTGGTTAAGAAGGTCATTAATGAATAATAGAAAGAGTGGGTGACAGGACAGAACCCTGAGGAACACCACTGTTAATAGATTTAGAAGAACAGTGGCCGTCTACCACAGCTGCAATAGAACGGTCGGAAAGGAAACTTGAGATAAAGTTGCAGAGAAGGATAGAAACCGTAGGAGGGCAGTTTGAAAATCAAAGCTTTATGCCAGACTCTATCAAAAGCTTTTGATATGTCTAACGCGACAGCAAAAGTTTCACCGAAATCTCTAAAAGAGGATGACGAAGACTTAGTAAGGAAAGCCAGAAGATCACCAGTAGAGCGACCTTGACGGAAGCCATACTGGCGATCAGATAGAAGATTGTGAAGTGACAGATGTTTAAGAATCTTCCTATTCAGGATAGATTAAAAACTTTAGACAAGCAAGAGATTAAAGCTATAGGACGGTAGTTGGAGGATTAGAACGGTCACCCTTTTTAGGAACAGGCTGAATGTAGGCAAACTTCCAGCAAGAAGGAAAGGTAGAAGTCTATAGACATAGTTGAAAGAGTTTGGCCAGGCAAGGTGCAAGCACAGAAGCACAGTTTTGAGAACAATAGGAGGGACCCCATCAGGTCCATAAGCCTTCCGAGGGCTTAGGTCAGAAGGGCATGGAAAACATCATTATGAAGAACTTTAATTGTAGGCATGAAATAGTCAGAGGGAGGAGGAGAGGGAGGGACAAGCCCAGAATCATCCAAGGTGGAGTTGACAAATGTTTGAAAGAATAGTTCAGCTTTAGAGACAGAAGAGATGGCAGTGGTGCCATCAGGATGAAATAAAGGAGGGAAAGATGAAGAAGTAAAGTTATTGAAGATGTTTTTGGCCAGATGCCAGAAGTCACGAGGAAAGTTAGAATTTGAAAGATTTTGACATTTTCTATTTATGAAAGAGTGTTTGGCAAGTTGAAGAACAGACTTGGCATGATTCCGGGCAGAAATGTAATGTGCATGAGATTCAGGAGATGGAAGGCTCAAGTACCTTTTGTGGGCAACCTCTATCATGTATAGCACGAGAAAAGGCTGTGTTAAACCAAGGTTTAGAAGGTTTAGGATGAGAAAAAAGAATGAGGAATGTACGCCTCAATGCCAGACATTATCACCTCCGTTATGCGTTCAGCACGGTGACGGGTCTCTGACACGGAAATAGTAATCATTCCAGGGAAAATTAGCATAATACCTCCTCAGTTCCTCCCAACTGGCAGAGGAAGACCGCCAGAGGCACCTCCGCTTTAGGGATCCTGAGGAAGGATTGGAGAAATAAGACAAGATACAGAAATGAGATTGTGATCCAAGGAGCCCAACGGAAAAGATAGGGTAACAGCGTAAGCAGGAATGCGAATAGGGTGTTGCACCAGATGCTCTAGGTCATGGAGGATAGGAAAGTTGAAGGCTAGTTCACCAGGACGGTCAGTGAAGGGAAAGGAAAGCCAAAGCTGGTGGTGATCATTGAAATCTCCAAGGATGGAGATCTCTGTGAATGGGTAGAGGAACAGAATGTGCTTCACTTTGGAAGTTAAATAGTCAAGGAATTTACTATAGTCAGAGGAGTTAGGGGAGCGATAGACAGCACAGCTAAATTTAGTTAGAGAGTGACATAACAATAACATTCTGATTTCGGTAAAAATTAAATTAAATATTCTTCAGATGCTTATTAATTTGTTTAGAATGATTCGCTTTATTGAACTCTTTCGTCAAGTCAAGAAAGTATCCATTGATAGATAGTTAAGGAGGGGGGAGGTAGGTAGGCAGGTAAATAAGTTGGTAGAGTTAGAAAGGTACATTAAACCTGTGTGTGTGTGTGTGTGTGTGTGTGTGTGTGTGTGTGTGTGTGTGTGTGTGTGTGTGTGTGTGTGTGTGTGTGTGTATCACCTCGGTCTCCTGTTGGTCATCCAGCCAGTCTTCCCCATTACGAAGCGAGCTCAGAGCTCATAGACCGATCTTCGGGTAGGACTGAGACCACATCAACACTTAACACACACCGGGAAAGCGAGGCCACAACCCCTCGAGTTACATCCCGTACCTATTTACAGCTAGGTGAACAGGCGCTACACATTAAGAGGCTTGCCCATTTGCATCGCCGCTTACCGGGACTCGAACCCGGCCCTCTCGATTGTGTGTGTGTGTGTGTGTGTGTGTGTGTGTGTGTGTGTCTGTGTCTGTGTCTGTGTGTGTGTGTGTGTGTGTGTGTGTGTGTGTGTGTGTGTGTGTGTGTGTGTGTGTGTGTGTGTCAAAAATATCTATCCATATTTGTGTGTATCTAAAATATCTATCTATCTATCTGTGTGTGTGTGTGTGTGTGTGTGTGTGTGTGTGTGTGTGTGTGTGTGTGTGTGTGTGTGTGTGTGTGTGTGTGTGTGTGTGTGTGTGTGTGTGTGTGTGTGTAAAATATCTATCTATCTGTGTGTATCTAAAATATCTATCTATCTGTGTATCTAAAATATTGATCTGACTCTGTGTGTGTGTGTGTGTGTGTGTGTGTGTGTGTGTGTGTGTGTGTGTGTGTGTGTGTGTGTGTGTGTGTGTATCTAAAATATCTATAGATTTATCTATGTGTGTATGTGTGTGTAGCCAATATCTTAATAAAAGGTGCTGGACCGCGACAATTAGGAACCAAGGCACCAGACTGGGACAGCTGTAGGAGATGGGAGGGCGGCAGTGAGAGCATGGGAGTGCGTGTACATGATTTGGTAGGGAGTTGTAGGAAGTCCGGGACAGGTGTAGGGGAAGGGAGGCGGTAAGGGTGGGATGGCGGGAGGGCATGAGGTGATGCAGGCGACACGGAGCTCTGTCCTTAATGTTGGGTGACCACCTTACCTTCTTATTGGATTATCCCTCAGGTGAGTCGAGACCCTGCACCTGACACCTGGCTAATCGACTTAATTGCTTAGGCGTTAACTCTCTCTCTCTCTCTCTCTCTCTCTCTCTCTCTCTCTCTCTCTCTCTCTCTCTCTCTCTCTCTCTCTCTCTCTCTCTCTCTCTCTCTCTCTCTCTCTCTCTCTCTCTCTCTCTCTCTCTCTCTCTCTCTCTCTCTCTCTCTCTCTCTCTCTCTCTCTCTCTCTCTCTCTCTCTCTCTCTCTCTCTCTCTCTCTCTCTCTCTCTCTCTCTCTCTCTCTCTCTCTCTCTCTCTCTCTCTCTCTCTCTCTCTCTCTCTCTCTCTCTCTCTCTCTCTCTCTCTCTCTCTCTCTCTCTCTCTCTCTCTCTCTCTCTCTCTCTCTCTCTCTCTCTCTCTAGGTGATAACGCCGGCTGTCGTGGAAGTGTCTAGGTACATCCAGGTATACAAGATTACCTGGATTGGGGACATTAGCTGATTGCCCCGATGATTAGGTATGTGTGTGTGTGTGTGTGTGGGTGTGGACAAAGGAAGCGTGCCTCATTATTTCCACATCCTGTCATTTCGCTGTATGATTGTGTCACCATGTTGATGTTTCTCCGTGTTTGTGTTTTTACCATTCATTTTTCACCTTTCTCCTTTCTTATTCACAGGATATTTTATTTATTATTCACTTTTGATTTTTTCCCATTCATATTCACTTCATTTTAATTCACTTTCACAGTGCACTGTCCTGCTTACTGGCCATAGTTTTATACACATTCACTTCGACATATTCAACATACTCCTCAACGTTCCCTTTTTCATATTCCCTCACCATTTACATTCACCTTGCACATTCACCTTACCTCTTCCTTGATACTCGTTCTATATTTTCCTTCACCTTCATTCTACACATTCTTCAGTTCACCACACTCATCACACGTTCTCGCTAAACATTCCCTCATATACAAGATCTTCCTTCAAGTTCACTCTACACCTTCGTTCATGTTCATTCTATATTTTCACATTCAACACTCATCTAATTCTTTCTACATTTTTCCATGGACTTTTTTAACGGTTTCTTTACCATCACTGCATACTTTCTACACTTTATTTGATTCTTTCTTCATCTTCCATGACTTTTCAATCTTTTTTTCACCGTCATTGCATATTGTCGTCACATTTCATCTACATCTACCTTCCGTGGCACACCTGTACAGGCAAGACTCATCTCGTGCGTTTTGTGTGGGAGTGAAGCAACAGAAAACCAAAGCAGACGGAACATCGAACTCCCTCTGACGGGATGAAGACATTGGATAGGAGAGGAAAGATACATAGTAACGCTTAACTTTTATACTTTTAATGTTTTATTTTCAGTTTTTATTAGTTTTTTTTTCGGGAGACTTAAAAACACTACAGAGTTACAAGATGCGTAAGTTTCAGTCTCGTTTTTTTTTTCAATAATCACCTACAACTTTAGACTTTTATTGGTACTGCAGTGCTCTCTCTCTCTCTCTCTCTCTCTCTCTCTCTCTCTCTCTCTCTCTCTCTCTCTCTCTCTCTCTCTCTCTCTCTCTCTCTCTCTCTCTCTCTCTCTCTCTCTCTCTCTCTCTCTCTCTCTCTCTCTCTCCTTTATACTAATATTTTCCTCTTTATTTACGTATTCGATCTTTATATTCGTTCATTCATTTATTACAGAATTGTGAATATTGATGAACGAGTATAGCAATTAGATGATTAACTCTCCTTGTTTTCAGTATTTTCAGCATTGACACACTTAAAATGTTCGTCAGTACTAAAATGTTTCAAGAGAGAGAGAGGGACCAAGGGAGACGCGGAGAGACGAAACAAGAAAAAACAGTCTTGTATTTGATTGCGACGATGATCACCACTGCACACCATCCTACATATAATCCTTTTTCTAATCCTCCCTTGACGCGTCTAAGAATAGATGCAATAAGGGAAGCATAAGTCACTGGAGAAATCATCGTAATAAATCGGTGTGAGGTCAGCTGCCGAACTGATGAACGTGAGAGGAAACTTAAGTCGAAATATTCAACATTTTTCACTTCCACTGCAACATTTCACACTGTCCTAGCGTTACCACTTTTGTATTTTATGTATGTAGTACTTGTATATCTGCGTGATCGCTGGCCTTGACAACTTCCTTTCCCTCCTTCCTTCCTTGCCTTCCTTTCACTGTGTCTATGGATTCAATCCTCGATATATTGCGGAACTGTATTCTCCTAATTTCTTTTTCTTCTTCACGTCTTCGGGACTTTCAAGTGTTGCCAGGTCATCTCAAGAACTTAAATTGAATTTCTGCTAATTGGCAAGCCTCCAGAAACTACCAGAACTCGACTGAGTTCTGGTAGTTTTTATACATCAAGCGCTTGACAGATTCATAACCGTTGGTATGTGTTGGACGCTGACACGGAAAGAAAGGGACACTGGAAAACCCGAGAGTGGTGGGACGCGTTATTGTCCTGCTGGGGAGAAGAATTGCTGGCGTTTGACGTAAGTGTTCGTGTGGTGGTGGTGGTGGCGGTGGTGTGCCGGGTTTTACACACACACACACACACACACACACACACACACACACACACACACATCGCGTAGTGTAATGGTTAGCACGCTCGACTCACAATCGAGAGGGTCCGGGTTCGAGTCCCGGAAAGCGGCGAGGCAAATGGGCAAGCCTCTTAATGTGTAGCCCCTGTTCACCTAGCAGTAAATAGGTACGGGATGTAACTCGAGGGGTTGTGGCCTCGTTTTCCCGGTGTATGGAGTGTGTTGTGGTCTCAGTCCTACCCGAAGATCGGTCTATGAGCTCTGAGCTCGCTCCGTAATGGGGAAGATTGGCTGGATGACCAGCAGACGACCGAGGAGGAGGTGAATTACACGCACACACACACACACACACACACACACACACACACACACACACACACACTTAACGGGACACATCGAGAAACTTTGTCAGAGGAAAGGATTTTAAAAATGTGCAAAAAAAAAAATAATGGCCCAATTAGTTGAATGCATTACCAGAGAAAGTAAGAATAGCATGTGCAAACAATATACATAAATCTAAAGAAAAATTGCTGCAGTTTGCCATTAAAAGACCCTTACGAGCTTGACAAAATCCGTCTAAAATATAGAGACAAAGATAGAAATACATAAATCGAAACAAAATATTAATATTCAACCACAGAAACACTAACGATCTTGACTAACTCATGGAGAAATATAAATTGGAGAAAAATAAATTGGTGTTGTCTCCCATCTCGTCCAGCAGGTTAATGCGTGGGGCCTGATTGGTCGGGTCACTCAGGGCGCCATGAGATCACTCCGTCACCTGGATCGCTATTGGCTTGTGTGTTCTTAGCCTCTGCCATTACTGACCTGCCGCGTCAGCAACCCTCGGCCTTCCACCACTCAATGATGACAAATGCTTGAGTTTAACTTGGGATTCGCCTCGTCAGACACTTTCCTCTCTCAAAGGCTGGCAGGTTTAAATCTTTTGGTTCCGATTGTTCTTAGTTTTATGTTAGATTAGCCAGAGTTTCGTCAAGATGTAAGTTAGGATTGTATGGTTTACGTTATAGGGCTTAGGTTATGCTCATTGACTTTAAATTGTGTTGATTAGCTTAGATATGTTATGGTAGTCTTAAGTTGCCACTTTCCTTTCTTGAAAGTTGCTGGATTTTAAGTCTTTTTGCTTGAGTTTGAGTTTTCTTAGTGTTTGGTTACAGTAAGTTTAGTCATGTTAGCTTAATTTAGGTTATTAACGCAGTTCAAGTTACATTCCATTAGTTTAAATTAGCATAAGATATTACGTAAGTTAACGTTATGTTTAGACAGCTTCATTCATGTTGTGTTAGCTTTGTGTTACGATAGCTTAGGCATGTTTGGAAGCTTGAGCAAGTTACAGTAGGATAGCCTCAATTATATTAGGTTGAGTTGACATGTGTTACTGTGGCTCAGGTTAGGTTCTGTTTGCTTAACTTGTTAGACTGAGTTTCATCTACATTACTTGAACACGAGATAAGAAAAGCTTACAAAGAAAAAAAATCATATTAGAAACTCTCACATAGATAACAGGTAGGTTAAGTAAGATTTTATTTATTCTTTTATTTATTTGTAAAGATACATTACTTTAATCGATATCCTTAAAAGACAGACAAGTGCCGCTTTTCCTGTTTCCATTAGTTGTTTTTATCACATCTTGTCGACTCGCTCCTTTCCCTGAAGTTCAACGACAAATTTAGCGTTTTCTTTGACGCCATTACTCCGTCACCTCAATTAGTATGATCAGTTCCAGGAAAAGAAAACAATATATATATTCAAAGGCAAAGCTGAAAACAGACATTCATTCTCTGACATTTCTCATTAATTGTGTGTGTGTATATATATATATATATATATATATATATATATATATATATATATATATATATATATATATATATATATATATATATATATATATATATATATATATATATGTGGTAGTGGGAATGAGAAGGAAAGATTCTCTCTCTCTCTCTCTCTCTCTCTCTCTCTCTCTCTCTCTCTCTCTCTCTCTCTCTCTCATATCTTTTCTCTTCCCTTCACACACTCTTAACCTATTAAACCATGTATCGTCTAATTCATGCATCATTTCTCCTCCCCCTTCTTATTGCCAATTCTCCTAAAGACTCCTCACATGCATTGTCGCTTGGTGTTAGTCGGACAAGTAAGGAGAGAATACTCCTAAGCAGCTCTTCCCTAAGTCATTGGCGTACAGGCGTGTGATGTATATTGCAGCTGTCTTGCTTTGATCGGGAGTGAGAAACTGTTTATTCAGGGACTCAATCCACCGCGCTACAACCATTTGTGCGGATACTCAGCTTGGGGGACCTACCGGGGCGGACATTGGCTAGGTTTGCCTTGCTGGCCTAACACTCTCACTCGCAGGCGGAACATAAAGAACAGACAGTCGCACTCGCTAGCATCGACACAATGACTGAGAAAGACAGACAAATGGCTGTAATCCTAAGGACAAACACACAGAATACAAACAGACGGATAAAGTTGGTGGCCCCGAGAGAGAGAGAGAGAGAGAGAGAGAGAGAGAGAGAGAGAGAGAGAGAGATGGTACAGAAACACATTGAGACAGGCAAATTTAGACATCAGGACAGAAGAGTTATAGAGATTAGCTAAGGTAGAGAGAGAGAGAGAGAGAGAGAGAGAGAGAGAGAGAGATCTATTTTATTCTTAGCGTTCGTGCGGCTGTTGCCAAAGCTATCATTTACGTAAAACCCGCTCCCTCCCGTCGCGGGATGATAAGAGAGGGTCCTTCGTCTTTCAGTGGGACTCGGAGGACCCCCACAGACTCCCCGTGACTTTCAAGGACCCCCGCTGAGGCGAACACAGATCATCACGGAGGAATCGGAGCCCGGGTTCAGATATTTCCCGCGAGTGTATAAGGAAAACCATCACAAGAGGACGCCCTTTCCATCTGGCTAATGCATTCTTGATTGGACCTCAGGGCGGGGACTGAAGACATGAGTCCCACGCCGCCGCAGTCTCGCCACCATCCAGTCAGCCGTGCTTGTGTGTGTGTGTGTGTGTGAGAGAGAGAGAGAGAGAGAGAGAGAGAGAGAGAGAGAGAGATTGTATGATTGTATCCTCCACTGTCTGTGTTATCGTTGAGATCTAACTCACTCTCTCTCTCTCTCTCTCTCTCTCTCTCTCTCTCTCTCTCTCTCTCTCTCTCTCTCTCTCTCTCTCTCTCTCTCTCTCTCTCTCTCTCTCTCTCTCTCTCTCTCTCTCTCTCTCTCTCTCTCTCTCTCTCTCTCTCTCTCTCTCTCTCTCTCTCTCTCTCTCTCTCTCTCTCTCTCTCTCTCTCTCTCTCTCTCTCTCTCTCTCTCTCTCTCTCTCTCTCTCTCTCCCATCACCGATTCCATAGTCATTTTTGCACCGTGCGTCATGACCAAGAGGGAAGACGATGGAGGAGAAAGAGAGTAAGAGTGCGAGGTGATAGAGATCGGAAGGAGGAGGAGGAAAGGGAGAGAGAAGAATGAGACTAAGAGGCTACAAGCAGAAACGACAGGAAAGGGAAGGGCGAAACGTGGAAAGTAGAAAGGAAGAGGAAGAGCAGGTGAAATTGGAGGGCTGGAAGGAGAAATGAATGGGAAGGATGGGGAAAGACTGAGT
>NC_059302.1:9420924-9430924 GCF_017591435.1 Portunus trituberculatus | reverse complement strand
CGCGGTGTGTGTGTGTGTGTGTGTGTGTGTGTGTGTGTGTGTGTAGGCAACCATAGACGATAGACATCACAGTTGATCTCAGCCACTCTTTGCTACCAGACGCTGACGAGACTCGCTTCCAAGACGAAGTAGAAACGCAGGTTGAGAACGCAAGTTACGATATCTCTCTCTCTCTCTCTCTCTCTCTCTCTCTCTCTCTCTCTCTCTCTCTCTCTCTCTCTCTCTCTCTCTCTCTCTCTCTCTCTCTCTCTCTCTCTCTCTCTCTCTCTCTCTCTCTCTCTCTCTCTCTCTCTCTCTCTCTCTCTCTCTCTCTCTCTCTCTCTCTCTCTCTCTCTCTCTCTCTCTCTCTCTCTCTCTCTCTCTCTCTCTCTCTCTCTCTCTCTCTCTCTCTCTCTCTCTCTCTCTCTCTCTCTCTCTCTCTCTCTCTCTCTCTCTCTCTCTGATTAACACCCACCCACACACCCGCGTCCCCTGCAAGTCAGCCAATGAGTGTCTGTCTCTTAATGTAATATAAATGTTAACTTCATCCTGACTTGTTAAGGAAGTGGACCATTTATTGCACACACCGTGAAATGAGAGAGAGAGAGAGAGAGAGAGAGAGAGAGAGAGAGAGAGAGAGAGTAGTGTTGATTAAGGTAGAAATCTGTGTGCATGGGAACCAGACGATAAATTTTGAACCGAACAATATCTAGCTGTGGGAGTTGGTGGTCGTGGTGGCGGTGGTCATTGTGGTGATCAGGTGGTGGTGTGGTGGAGATGCGGTGGTGGTGATGTATATGAAAGCGACGGACACCTTCATTTATCACTCTTCCCACTGTGGTTAAGTTTGATGTGTTTTTTTTTTTGTTAGGTTCAGTTTAATTGGGTTGCTTTAACTGTTGAGCAAGATTAGGTCTGCTATGTTGGTTAAGTTAGGTTAACCCCTTCAGTACTGGGACACATTTTGATCTTGAGGCTTCTGTAAGATTGGACCATTTCATTGACATTAGGAAGGGTCTGTGAAGGTCAGAAGATTAACGACCACAGTCTTCACTATTTTATCCCCCAAATAAGTTTCTGAAGCTGTATAAAACTACCCAATAGTAACCAGAATGAATGTGGAAACGCGTCATGGTACTGAAAGGGTTAAGTTAGGTTGGCTGTGGTGGAGTTAGATTAGGTTATTGTGTTAGTTACGTTAGGCTGATGTTGTTAGATAGATTTATTAAGTTAGTTTTGGTCTGGTTAGGTTCTTCGGTTGGAATAAGTTGCTGTGTTGGTTAGATTTGCATTTTTTTAGTTGCTGTGTTGGTATGATTTGGTTAGGTTTAGTTGCTGTGTCACTATGATTTAGTTAGGTTTGTTCCTGTGTTGGTTAGAATTGGTTAGGTTTAGTTGCTGTGTTAGTTAGGTCTGGTTAAGTTTAGTTGCTGTGTTGGGTTAGGTTAGGTTTAGTTGTTGTGTTGGTCAAGTTAAGTGCTGGCAATGAGGCTAATCCCTTCAGTACCATGACGCGTTTCCATATTCATTCTACTTACTTACTATTTGACGATTTTATACAGCTTCAGAAACTTCAGTGGTGGATTAAAATTGTGAAGACTCTGGCCAATAATCTTCCGACCTCCATAGACCCTTCCTAATGTCAATAAAATGGTCTAATGGTACAGAAATCTCGTTAATAATGTGTCCCAGTACAAAAGGGGTTCACTTCAGGGAAAGCTTCATTCACTCTTTGCGTAATGCTCCCTCCAGGTTAGGTAACACTAAATTACTGTGATGGGTCCGTCAGTTCAGGTGAAGTCAGGTTAATAATTGTTCTGGTGAGAAGTGGTGGCTGTGGTGGTGGTGGTGTGGTATGGAACAGCTTCATTTATTAGGTTAGGATACTGTTGGTGAACGCAGGAGTTGTGGTGGACTTGTGGTAGTGGTGGTAGTGGTGGTGGGCGAGAAGGTGAGGAATAGCTTCACTTATTATTATTATTCCCAGTGTGGTTATTCCCATCGGTGCGGGGGAACGAATGAGGTCATTATCTTAGCGTTATTGTCAGGCAGCATTGTGTGTGTGTGTGTGTGTGTGTGTGTGTGTGCGTGTGTGGTGCAATATTATACAAACACGTACGTAATTTACTAAGGAGGAAGCAAAAAAAACGAAATGAGTGGTAGAAATTTGTCTGTGTGTGTGTGTGTGTGTATTTCAACTTGTCTTCCTTTTTTAATCACTGCCACTCCACAACCCCTTCATTATCTGTCTCATTATCTGTCTGTCTGGCAATCTGAATCATTGTCCTTCCCTGTACGGATGTACAGTATGTCTTAGGCCGAGTAATTCTCTCAGTCATGCTGGCTCATTTCTATTTTTTATTCTTTTAAGCTGAGGGAGAGAGAGAGAGAGAGAGAGAGAGAGAGAGAGAGAGATATTCAGATTCAGTTTCAGATTCAGGGTTTTTTTTCATGAAAATGGCTATTCCGTACATTTGTGTTTTATAATTTAAAGAAAAAAAAAATAGTAAATGAAATCATTGTAGATTTACCCATTTTAGTGTTAAGAAGATATACCTTCAGTCACTTTCTGAACACATGTAGAGAGTCAGCGTTTGTGATGTGTTGTGGTAATATGTTCCAAATCCCAAGGCCCAGGACGAGGAATGAATGTGTCCCACAGTCTGTGTTGATGTATGGTACGTGTAGGCTGTCCTGTTGCCTTGTATTGTCCCTACCCTGTCACCTCAGTGTTAATAGGTAGCTGCACGAACCATTCTGAGTACATTTTGGTTTAAATCTTATAGACAGTTATGGACACATCTAAAACTACTCGCTGGTCAATCTTTAGCCATTTCATCATTGTATAATGTGGTCGCGTCACTTCGATCCTTCACCACATATTTTTGCCACCGCTTCATTGGTGTATTGTTAGTGGTGATGGTCACTGGAAGGCAATACATTGCATACTTAAAACAAGTGACTCTACTGCTGTTTTCCGTGTTGCAGCTTTAAATTTGTCTTTCACTCTGTTCAAAAAGAGAGCATTCCCTTAACTTTTTCGTGACTTTCATTGATGTGCACATCAAAGGTCATGTGATAGTATGTGTACGCCGCGATTTTAAACGTGTTTACAAGGAATGATGGAGATATTATTAAAATATGACAGTGGTGGGGCTGGGAATTCTTTTTGACAAGTGGTCTGCTACCAACGAAGATACACGAGTTTTATTTTCATCTAATTAAAGAAAGATCCTCTTGTGCGGCTGTGAGGTGAGGCAGCACGTCCACCATACCAGTGTGCACGAACTGTGTCATACGCATGCTGTATCGCCGCACATCCATATATCTCCTCAGCTACCTCGTTGACAAAAATAGTGAACTATATCATTGCGGTTGTGAATGTTGTGGTTTTATTTTTACTCTGACTTCTTTTATCTAACTATTCTTGAAACCAAAATAAATCAACATTTTCTGTTTAGAATATTATGGTTGACACTGTCGAAGCCTTTGATGGGTCGCACAGCGTTAGCAAGGATATTTTCTTTTCCTCCGTGTTACTGTAATGTTTATTTGTAAGTGTAGTCAGGGTGGTCTCTTGATAATTTCCACTTGAAGTCATATTGAGTGTTGGAGAGGTGTTTGTTGGTTTTTACGGAGGTAGATAATTGTTGGGCCACAAGTTTTTCTAGAATCTTTGAGAGGACAGGTAGCAGCTAGGATTTCTAACGTGGTTATTGTCTCTGTTCTTAAAGATCACTACGACGGTGGCTTGTTTCCATATGGAGAGAGAGAGAGAGAGAGAGAGAGAGAGAGAGAGAGAGAGAGAGAGAGAGAGAGAGAGAGAGGGGGGGAAGGGGAAGGGGTAAAGCTAGTATGTATGTCATCAGTTTAAACGTTGAATTAAGACGCTTCTACTCGTTCTTCTCCATTTAACGAAGACATCAGGGAGTGAACGAAGCTCCTGACACGCCGCCTTGTTTTCGTTGCCATTGTGTAATACCTCGCTCATTCCCGTAATGTATCGGACAGGGGCGAGACAGGCACTTAAATCCCTTACTGCACATTATGTATTGCACGTCAGGAAAGGAAGAGAGAGGAGCGTGATGGATGCCTGAAAAAGATGACGACGTGAGGAGAATAGAACAGGAATTTAAAACCGTTGAGATTGTAGTCAACTATTTCATTTATATGCGACAATTCACGGAACTAAAAACGTTGTAGAGAGTCTTTATAAGCATTCACAAAAAAAAAGGGGGATAAAAATGAATAGGTTTTGTAATTATTAGCCAGTGCAGTGTTTGGAGATTGCTGTAGGACAAGTAAAGATGTATAAGAGGGGGTTATTGATGAAGGAAAGGTGTGTCGTGTCGATTAGCAGTAAACGGGTTAATTGAAGTGAAGCGGGAATTGAAATGCTGAAAGATGTGTTGATCATAAATTTAGTGAAGTGTGGGCGGCGCTTTTAAGATTATTAGTGTTAGTATTGAAGTTGCTAAGTAAAGTAATGAGTATAAATGAGATAGAAACAAAGAATGCCAACATATTATTTATTTACAAAGGTATTGGTGAAAGGAAAGGGGTAATGTTGCCGAGGGACTGTCTAGAGCAGTTAGGGAGTTAGTTGTTCTCAGGTCATTGCCAACGAAATAGAGAGTCGTGTGTCGTTAGATGGTCAAGGAGTATGTGGTAGAAAAAAAAAGAAAAGGAAAACATTACAAGCAACAACAACAAAGTCCATGTCCTATTTTTATTCAACTTGTTAAAAAAAAAAATGCAGTAACGTCTTGGAGATAACTAACTGAATCCAAACTATAAATTGAACCACACGTACAGAGAGAGAAAGACAAAAAAAGAAAAGAAAACTAATAGAATAAATGAATAAGCAAGTAAGTTAATAGATAAATTGAAGCAAGATAGAGAAGAACTAGGTGCTTACTTTTGTAGGTGAGTGTATAGTAGTATTGTTAGTACTTAGCTGTTGAGTGTCGTGGCTTTATGAATACAGGAGGTTAAGAGGATCATTTTGGTGTATTGTTTTTCCTTCAGTAGTATAAAATGACCCTTTTAGAGGTACATATTTTTTTCCCAGTATAAAATGACCCTTTTAGAGATACGTACATTTTTTTTTTCCAGTAATCACGTGCAACTTTTTAATTCTTCTGTTGTTGTTCAGCTAGTATAGTCTTTTTGTGTATATATATATTTTTTTATATTTAAGACTTATTCTTTCTCCGTATCAATTCTTCAGTCTTTTCCATATCCATTTTGGTGTCAACTTAACAATATCAAAGTATCAATTCCATCCACTTTTCTTTGCTAGATTTCATTTCTTATTTGCTTCAATCTTACACGCGTCACCTCTTCGTTTTCTCCCGCATGTCTAATTTATTTCTTTATTTTTTTATATTTATTATTATTATCATTATTATTATTATTATTATTATTTCTATTATCATTATTATTATTGTTATTGTTATTATTGTTATTATTATCGTCATTATTATTAACATTTTATACCATTTTCATGTTAATCGTTATCTTTCACTTTACTTCCTTTCCATTTCCAGTTTTTGCCTCCTTTATAATATAAACTCAAGACACGGATGGAGAGGAAGCAAACACTTACGATTTTTTTTTCTCCCATGTTCAACTCTTACAGTGTTTCTATATCACCTCCTACACCCTCTCCGTGTCCATTGTTTTTTTTTTTTTTCCTCTTCTTTTATCGTCCCACGCCTTTTCGGTGTCCAGCTCTCACATCCTTCCTCTGTCAACTCCATAATTCCCATGCCCATTTTCTCCTCCATGTCCGATTCTTATTGATTTTTTCATCTTGTATAACTCCTCTCCATGTCCGACTCTTACACTGTATAGAATACTAGCACACCATTATGATCCTTTTTGCCTTTATATTATTCACACATTTAGAAATTATGTACAGTAGGTCTAGTACTACTTCGGATATTCCATTGTACTGACGTGTTCAGTGGGTCTTTTTTCGCTTTATGTATTGTTCTATTACTTCTTAAATAAGAAAAAGAGTCTGGTGTCTGGTGTTATAATTACGTCGGTATCCGATTACGAGGAGCCAGCGTAATGGTTATTGAGGTATAGAAAGTTTTTATAGATGAGGATAAGTGGAAACAGTGGGGCATGTTTTATACAGCGACCGCCACGTCTGATGGCTTATTAGAGTTTCTTTTCATGTTTTTACTTTTTTATGTTTGTCGTTCCTGACCGGAGCCCGTCTTGCTTAAAAAAAAAAATGTTTCCTGTTACCTAAGTGTCTCAATCCTAGTTCAGTATTCAACACAAAAGAGGAAGTGAATAAAAGTAGACTAATGCACGAGTATGAATGAGAATAAGTGGATATAGGTAGACGTGCTTTATATAGGGCTGCCTCGTGTAGATCTGATGACTTCTTGCAGACTTTTTTTTACCCACTATGGTGCCATGCTTGTCTGGCGTGGCTGGGCGCAAGACGTGACTGGGTTGTGCTCAGCAAGGCGGCGGTGTGCTTGGTGATTCGTTTCCCTCTTTACGTGTATATGAAGGAAAATTGGGCGATATTTCCCCAGCATGACACTTTAATGACCGTTCTAAGTACAGAGAAATGTTTATGTTGATTTTTATGGCCACTTATGAAAAAAAAACCTGTTTTGTATTGCGTACGAAGTAAACAAAGGGAAGAGAAAGAAAAGATGTATGTTGTTGGCAGTGGTTTGTTATGAAATGTTTGTTAATGTTTATGACCCTTTGTGTGGAAGAAAAAATCATGATTATAATAATGAATGGAGCTGAATGAGATGTGTGAAGTTAGAGACTATATAAGACGAAGTGAAGAAGTAAAGAAGTAACGTTGGCGACGTTAACATTATCAAAAACAATAAGAACAATAGCAGCAACAAGAACAAGAAAACAACAACAACAACAACAAGAGCAAAGACGACGACGTAGAAGAGGAGAGAGAAAAAAAAATTAAGAACAATAGTAACTAGTTGATGATACAGTGGATATGGAAAGTTTTCACACTAATTTGATAAACGCCGAAACACACACACACACACACACACACACACACACACACACACACACACACACACACACACACACACACACACACACACACACACACACACACACACACACACACACACACACACACAGATCCATAGTTAGGTTTAGCATTTCATTGTTTTAATGAACCCCTCCCCCTGTACATTTTCAGTGTAAATTTTTTGTTGCACTGCCAAATTAATAAACCGCATATTATTATTGTTATTATTACACACACACACACACACACACACACACACACACACACACACACACACACACACACACACACACACACACACACACAAGACACTGAAAAAGAAAAATGATCGGAAAAGGATTGAGTTATCGAGCAGGCGTCTTTCAATGTACAAATGTCGAACATTATTGGCGAATCACATAGTGCCATTCTTATTGATTACTGTTCTATCACAACATAACAGATATTGCCTACTGGGATGGATTCTGACCGTACCCTGCCCAATCTTACCTTCCCTGTACTGCTCCAGCCCATCCCTCAACCCCACCGCCCCTCCAGCCCCGCCCCTCAGCCGTTAGCGGGCACCTGTAATGCTGTGTAATACGTCACACGCCTTATCACGCCAGGTCCAGCGGGTGGTGGGGGTACTGGGGGTGTCAGGGGCCAGGAGTGGAATGTTCGTGTTCGATGTGTTCTGGTGGTGATTGTTCTCTGTGTGTGTGTGTGTGTGTGTGTGTGGATGAGAGAGAGAGAGAGAGAGAGAGAGAGAAATTATTAACCACTGAAACACTCATCTCTTTGTATTACACATTAATATATCCATATCTACAATACTATAACACTGTATGGGGAGGGATGGCTACTAACACCACACTTAATTCGCTAGTTCTGCTCCCAAAAAGAATAAGTAGAACAATAGCTCAAGTAGGTTTTCATGAACACACCACTCCATTATTTCAAAGGCTAAGGGCTCTACAAAATCAATGATATTTACAAGCTGGAATGCCTAAAATTTATTCACTCACGACAACATACTCATAATCTGTTTGTATTTCCTTCTGCATCCGATACACACAATATAAATACACGAAATCGTCATAATCTAAGACCACCTTTTCCCAAAACTGAATCTCCAAAACGATTTGTAACCTATTTTGGAGTTGTAAATTGATATGAACTCCAAGAAAACATAAAAAAATATTGTTAATAAACAGAATTTTAAATCAATGACAAAGAAACACATCATTGATAGTTATTGATAAAAACCATGTATTTACGTAGTTGTATATGTATTATGTAACATGTAAGTATGTATATATGTATGTATGTATGTATGTAGTATTTACACTAAATAATTATATATTCTAGATTGTGTGTGGCATTGTGTATGTATATATGTATGTTTATATACGATATAGGTGAAAGTGACAAATATTTTCATAACTTGCACTTTGGTTTGTTGAGGACGGCTCAAGATAATCAAACATAGTGTGTACTTTTCATTAATTGTTATTCTTTTAAATAAATTTTTCATTGTATATTTTTTTTACTTAAATATATTTCATATCAATCACTAGTCTAAGATAGTTATATTAATTAAGAAATTTATTAGGGGCCTGTCAAAAATAACATTCAACGGCCCAGCCAAGAAATATCACTGTCTATATACTTCTTCCTTGTGATTATTTATGGGAAAATAAACCATTTGAATTTGAATTTGAGAGAGAGAGAGAGAGATTCAGTGTGTTTATATCAATATACAGACATACGTACGTACTTCTTCCTTTTCTTAAACACGGCACGTGATATATTCACAGGCTCTCTCTCTCTCTCTCTCTCTCTCTCTCTCTCTCTCTCTCTCTCTCTCTCTCTCTCTCTCTCTCTCTCTCTCTCTCTCTCTCTCTCTCTGGCTCATGGTTATGATGTCATTTTGCCTTTCAATCCCTCGAGAGCAACGACTTAGCAAGATTTCTGCCATTGTTTCCACTCATTCTTTTTTAGCCTTTGATCTTTTTGTCTTCCTTTCATGTAAGAGAAAAAAAATGCTGCGAGTGAGTGTGGGAGAATGTGGTGGTATATTGGTGTTGCGTGGTAAACGTTGTCTGTACTAAACAATTTTTCTTTCTTTTTTCAGGTAAGCATAAATAACACCATTGTGTTCGTCTACTGTGTGTCTAAGGTGAGGTTGTCGTGTGTGTGTGACTGTGTTTGTGTGTGTTTGTGTGTGTTCGTACTATTTAATCATGGAACTAGATATATTATTTTAGTGTTTTTTTTTTTTTTTTTTTTTGAGAAGGGTGGCAAGGCGCGCAAGAAGGAAAATGTGAGGACAGTTACAAGTCTCGGAATTGTCAAAAAGATTATCCATTTTTTTTTTTTTTCTGAAAGGTGTTGCCAGTCTTCTTTTTAAAGTAGTCCAAGTCGTAGGAAGGCGGAACAGAAACCGGCGGTGTTCCAGAGTTACCAATGAAAGAGACGACATAAAAGAAAACTCTTATTAACATGCATATAAAAAAACAGTAAGAACAGACTTGAAGAAAACCAATAATTATTCCTCCTTTGCATCATTGATTTTATTGAGATTTGTATCGGTGAGTCGGCGGCCAGACCAGTCAGCACCAAACATACGAATGTCTTTCATGTCCCCTCTGAAAATAACAAAGAAATCCGGTAGACAAAGGAACAAGAAGTAACAAGTAAGAGCGAAGAAAGCACACCAACACCTCTCATTGCAGCGCACTCTTCCAAACTTGTACATTAGTCGGCGCTGTTCAGTAGATCCCTCAGGTTATGTTAGGTTAATTCAGGTCAGGAAAACTTTGCCTTCTGTGGTCTGGTGCTGTGTGAAGCTGGGCAAGTAGGAGGGCTTGTGGACGTGCAGAGGTGGCCTGTGTGCGTGTAGATGAGTGGTGACGCCGCCGCCTGTGCCGCTGTCAACACCGCCCACCCAGCTCATTAATTCACCGCGCTCCAACACCTCAACATTTCTCTCGGCCAGTCCGC
>NC_059302.1:9405924-9415924 GCF_017591435.1 Portunus trituberculatus | reverse complement strand
TGTTACCTTTACCTTTCTTGTCGTTTTCTTTCTTTTATTTGTTTGGTTTATTTTCTTTTGTTTATTTATTTTTTTTTTTTTTGCTGCTGATGTCTAACTATGTATTACTACTATTACTACTACTACTGCTGCTGCTGCTGCTGCTGCTGCTGCTGCTACTGCTACTGCTACTGCTACTACTACTACTACTACTACTACTGCTGCTACTCCTACTACTACTACTACTACTACTACTACTACTACTACGTTTTCCTTCCTCTTTCTTCCTCCTCCTCCTCCTCCTACTCCTCCTCCTCCTCCTCTCTCTTCTCCTCCTCTTCTCCTCCTCCTCTCCTCCTTCTCCTACCAGTACCACCTCTGCCATTTTTTTTCTGTTTTCTTATTCTTCCCTCCTTTTTATTTCACCTCCACATCCTTCTCCTCCACATCCTTCTCCTCCACATCCTTTTCTTCCTACCCGAGCCCTCGACCACCACCACCACCGCCAAACACGGGAATAAAGCGAGCGTTTCGAGACAAGTTCAAAACAAGCAGTAAATCGGGAGACCCCTGGCGCCTCCCCACAATTGCCGCCGCCGCCAAAGTCACCGCCACCGAGACTCAGAGAGGAAATACAGCCACAAATCAGGTCATGCGCCGCGTTCACCAAGAGAAAAGAGGAAAAAGTAATGTGTTTAACAAGAATGAGAACAAGAATTTTTTTTTCTTACACAAACACCCTCTCTCTCTCTCTCTCTCTCTCTCTCTCTCTCTCTCTCTCTCTCTCTCTCTCTCTCTCTCTCTCTCTCTCTCTCTCTCTCTCTCTCTCTCTCTCTCTCTCTCTCTCTCTCTCTCTCTCTCTCTCTCTCTCTCTCTCTCTCTCTCTCTCTCTCTCTCTCTCTCTCTCTCTCTCTCTCTCTCTCTCTCTCTCTCTCTCTCTCTCTCTCTCTCTCTCTCTCTCTCTCTCTCTCTCTCTCTCTCTCTCTCTCTCTCCAGATATCTGTCAAGAAGATTAAAATTTCATATAACTTTTGAAATTGCTCTACGATGTAGTACGAAGAGATTAAGAGAGAGAGAGAGAGAGAGAGAGAAGAAAGCGTACCGATCGTCCTTCTCACGGCAGTATAATAGTATTGCTTAACGATATTAGTGTTTAATTTCTTGTAGCAATACGTACCTGGAGGGAACTTACCTGTGCTTTTATATAATGAAATCTTGCCTCTCTCTCTCTCTCTCTCTCTCTCTCTCTCTCTCTCTCTCTCTCTCTCTCTCTCTCTCTCTCTCTCTCTCTCTCTCTCTCTCTCTCTCTCTCTCTCTCTCTCTCTCTCTCTCTCTCTCTCTCTCTCTCTCTCTCTCTCTCTCTCTCTCTCTCTCTCTCTCTCTCTCTCTCTCTCTCTCTCTCTCTCTCTCTCTCTCTCTCTCTCTCTCTCTCTCTCTCTCTCTCTCTCTCTCTCTCTCTCTCTCTCGCTCTCTCATTATCACTCACCTCGATAATAAGACTGTGTGTGTGTGTGTGTGTGTGTGTGTGTGTGTGGGGGTGAGTGGGTGGGTGTAAGGGGATTGGAAGAGCGGTGTTTGTAATTAATCTACCTTACGAAATTACCTTCAGCTCCTCCGTCAGCAGTTGATGGTTGATAGTATTACTCGTGTCCTGAAGAAGATGGATGGTTGATTAAAGAAGAGAAGAGAGGAAGATGGAGGGATCGAGGAACAGAGGAGTGGTAGGTGAAGATAATGGACAAGATTAAGACAGGGATGAAACATTGAATAGAAAGATGAAGGAAGAGGAGGGATGTATAGAAGGATGAGGTAAAGAGAGCAATAAATAATAGTAGATGATAAAGGAAATGATAAGAAGGAGGGATGAAGCGAGTAACAGAGGAATGGTAGATGAAGGAAGAGGACACAGAAAACTAAGTAAAAGGTTGAGATGAACTGAGGAATGATAAACAAGTGTTGAGGAAAGAAGACTGAGGAATGAGATAAGAAGTCATGTCACCCCAGCTGTCCATCTTTACTTATTATTGTATAGTGTGAGTTAGTTCTGTTCCAAGACTCTTCATAATTCTGGCGATAGTTTAGCAAGGATAGTGTAGGAAAAGAAAATGAAAATGCAATAGATAACTCGACTTGTCATCTCCATGGTCTTATAAATTGTATTTGTTATGAAAGAATTAAGACTGATGGAAAAATGTGAAATTAGGCCACAAGAACCTCTAGATCTTAAGTGAGGTTGGAAGTAGAAACCATTACTACATATAGAATTGTCTTTAAACGTCCATCATGAAGGAGTTTGTGTGAAGGCAGAAGGAGGTACAGGAAAAAAAAAAGTGATGAAAGAGTCAAGAATATGAGAGTACTACCATGTTTTGTGAGCGCGGCCAGGGCTACTAGACACGCGGTCATTGGTGTTACTGATGGCAGCTAGATAAGGTCTATGCCTTGTTATGGAGGATGTCATAAACTAGCAAACTGTATTTAGTTTTGTGTCTGATGGATATTTCTATTATTTTTTTTTCTATTTGTTTCATTCCGAATTTTCCTTATTCCATTTTTTTATGTTTTCTTTTGTTTTTCTTCTCTTCCTTCCCTCATTTAATATAGGGTTATTTTTTTCATTTTCAGTTTATTTGTAGTTTGTTTTTTTTTTTGTGCATTATCACAGTATTTCGTTCTGTAACTTCCTTTTTTTTATAACTGTTTCTTTTTATCCACTTATGTGAGCCTTGATTTCTAAAACTGTATTTGAATATCTTGATTTTGTCTTTGTAAACTTTTATCTTCTTTCCTTTTCCTTTTTATTTATTCCTTCTTTACTTTCTCAACTTTCCCGCTTCAAGTTTTCCTTCTCGTGTTTTGTTTGAGCTATTTTCTCTCTCTCTCTCTCTCTCTCTCTCTCTCTCTCTCTCTCTCTCTCTCTCTCTCTCTCTCTCTCTCTCTCTCTCTCTCTCTCTCTCTCTCTCTGTGTGTGTAAATCTCTTTGTTTTCTCGCTTCACCTCCCCTTAATCATCGTCAGTGTTGGTTCACCTCACGGCCTTCTGGAGGAGTTATTGAGTTTGTGCTGAGGAGCGTTGCCGTGGGAGTCTCTGTGTTGTGTTAGAGTGTTCTAGGTGTGGTATAGGCTTTTGTAGCTTCATTCATTTATTTTTGATTTGATATTTTTATAGCATTGTATTGTATCGTAATTGTGTGTGTGTGTGTGTGTGTGTGTGTGTGTGTGTGTGTTAGTTCGTTTGCACATCTGTCTCTTACCATGCTCGTCATAAACAGACCTACACACACACACACACACACACACACACACACACACACACACACACACACACACACACACACACACACACACACACACATACAACCAGATAGATAGATAGATAGAGAGAGAGAGAGAACCTGTCCGTTTTGAAATACCCAGCAGTGCCAATATTGTCTCCTCCTCCTCCTCCTCCTCCTCCTCCTCCTCCTCCAGGCACACAACTCACTTCTCTATCGCGCTGCAGGAGTTTTAATTGAATTCCAAAGCCTTACGTGGATATAATTTTTCCTCCTAAACTCAGAACTCCTCATTTTTTGGTTCCATTTTTTCCCCTTCCCTGTCTAACCTAACCTTCCCGAGCGGCGGCGGTGTGTAGTAGTGGCCACGTGACCCCCAAGCTGAGTGGCCTCCAGTATTTCAGCAGATTATGTCCCTTGATTCCTGAGCATTGGCGTGAATCTGTCTGTGTATTTAGATTCAGCAGTCAGTCCTCGTGTTCTCTGTTGTGGCCGTACTTAGCCTTGTCAGATCTGCAGTGTTTTTTTTTTTTTTTTTTTTTAGTTTCTTCTTCTTCTTCTTCTTCTTCTCTAGTTGATTATTGTTAACCCCTTCAGTACCATGACGCATTTTTTTATTCATTCTGCTTATTACTTGGTGGTTTTATACTGCTTTAGGGATTAAAGTAGTGATGACTCTGGCCATAAGATACCAAACACTCATGGTAGAAATGTGTCCCAGTGCTGAAGGGGTTAAGTTGTGGTTTGATTCGGTGTTAGCGTGACTCTTGTTTGGTTCGGTTTGGTTTGGGTTAATTTGAGTAGTTGGTTGGCTGTTTTGTTGGTGAGACTCCTTCATTCTGTTTTTTTTTTTTTTCTTTATCTTTTTTTGCATCCTTTCTTATTTTCTCGTTTTTTTTTTACCCATTTTTACTCATTTTTGTCTTTCTCTGTTCTTCGTCATTTTTTTTACTAATTTTCTTCCAACCTTCCTTCCTTCCTTCCTTCCTATTTTTCCTTTCTTTCTTTCCTACCTTCCTTCTTTTTCCTTTCCTTCCTTTCCTTCGTTCTCTCCTCCTTTCCTTCCTTCCTTCCTTCCTTCAGTTATTCAGTCATTCTTTCATATATCCATTTTCATTCGGTTCATCCTTATTCTATTTCCATTCCCTCATTCTCTCCTTTATTATCATCTCATTCCTTCTCTTTCCCTTACCACCTCATTCCTTCCTTATTCCTTATCCTTCATTTCATCCTTATTTTAATCTCATCCCCTCACTCCTTCCTTTTCTTAACCTCCCATTCTTTTTTTTTTTTTTCTTATTTCAACCTGTCCTTTTCTTTTAATTCTTTCACTCTCTTCTGAGCCACACAGTCAGCTTCGTATAATAGTTGCAGCTAAAGAACATTACTTCTTAATCACCGCAAGGCACAGGGACACGCAGTTCTTTCTTACGCTGCTAATAGATCTTTATTGCACATTTACACATTCATGAGCCGAGCTAAGTCTTCGAGTAATTCTCCATCATAAAAATCTAACTTTTTTTTTTCGTCATTAGTATCAACAATATTCTGTTACGTTATGCAGCCACTTCTAATGCTAAAGATATGTAGATTTTATTTTTATTATCATTCAGTGTAATATATCTGATTTGTACGTGAGGAAGATGTAATGTGGAGGGGTTGGTGGGAGTAAGAGAGGTAGAGAAAGATGGATGGATGGAGGGAGGAGGAAAGGACAGGAGTAGGAGGAAGGAGATGATACGAGGAGGAAGAGAATAGTGAAGGGTGAAGACAAAAAGAGAGAGATCTTGTACGTTTGAGTTGATTGTAAAGAAGGTGTTACATAATATTCTCCTTTTTTATATGTTTTATATTCCATGTATGTTCGTATTGAGGCTGGAAATAAAGCTACATACTCTCCTTTTCATTTTTTCTTATCCTTTGTTTATGTTTGGCTTTATTTTCATTTATTTCTTGATTATTTGTTCGTTGTTCTCTTTGTTTTGCTTTATCTAGTTTTGTTTCTGTGCTTTTATAGTTTGTTTTGCCTTTTGTTTTGTTTATCTGACTCTGGTTTAATTTTCTGTTTTTTTTTTTTTTTGTTATCTTGTCTTCGCCTTGTCTTTGTCTTGTCTTTACCATGTTTTGTCCTTCTTTTGTTTTTTTCCTCTTCTATGTATTCTCTTGCCATATCTTTTCATTGTCTTGCTTTTGTCTTTGTAAGTATTGCATCTTTATCGTTTTATTTCTTTTCCTGTGTTATTTTCGTTCTTCTATTATTGAGTCTCGTCTTTGGTGTGTATATATTGCCATGTAATGTCATCACGCCGTGCTTCTCTGCTTTGTTTTGCCTTTACCGTCACATTATTATTTTTTGGCCTTTTTTTATTATTCTTATTGTCTTTTTTTTTTTTTTTTTTTTTTTTTGCTTGTTATTCTGTATTGTCCTTGTTTTAGTCTCGTACATTGAGCCGTTGTCTATTGTGTTGTCCTAATCCTTCCTTCGTCTTTGTCTCATGTTGTTTCAAATCCTTAATTTTTCTTGCTTTGTTGACAAGACCGTAAGAAAAAAAAGAATCACTTAGTCATTGTCAACTTCATTTAATGGGAAAAAAATCACTGACTTTTTCATCCTAAAGCGTAACACACATTGTCTCGGTTTTTTGTCTCCATGTCTCCATCTTATTTCACTTGTTAACAGACTGAAAGAGAATGCGTCTGTCTTTCCCAGTATCCACTTCAAATTCAGTAATCATTTCCGCATCTTATATTATACATTTTTTTTTTCTTTAAACATGCAGCTTTACCCATTATTTCACTTTACCTTATTTTTTTCCTGTCTTCTATTCATAAGGTTCTAAATAAAAAGAAAAGGAAACACACACACACACACACACACACACACACACACACACACACACACACACACACACACACACACACACACACACACACACACACACACACACACACAAAGAAAAAGACTTTATTTCACTCTCACTTTCTTGCTACGTGTCAATCCCTGGTCTTTTAGGTTTCATAGCGTTTCATTTATTCATACGTAAGGAAAGCTGGAAGAAGCCAGAGGGTGTACACGTGGCAGTCCCCGTATAAAACATATGTACATTTAATTTCTATCCGTATATCCTTTTAATTTTAAGCCTTCCTATTGACTCAGCACTAATAACCTGATTCCTGTGTCTATACCACTCATCCTGTTTGAAATTCTTGTATTATTTCTTACCTTATTGTCAAGATTACACAGGGAGTAGGGTTTATGTGTACTAGTTTATAAGTAATGTGTGTATTCATATGTACATCAAAGGCTTGCTTGATATATGGATTTTTTTGCTGATAATGCTGCTAAATAATTATATGAACTGTATATTATTATTTTTTTCTATGATAAAACACACACACACACACACACCTTCCTGCCAACCCTCCCTCCCACCCTCCTTCATTCCGCTCTCTGTCCCTACACTCTCAAACGCCCCCCACAAAAATATATGCAAATCTTTTCATCTCATTTTTCTGATTCACGCAAAGTCCTTGGCGTGTCCCCAGCGTAGCTTAAGCCGTCACAGGAACGCGTCAGTACCTTTCCCTTTCACACCTGGCCCGCCCCACCCTGCCTCAGCGCGCGCGCGCGCGCACACACACACACACACACACACACACACACACACACACACACACACACACACACACACACACACACACACACACACACACACACATTTCCAAGGGTTCGGGGACATGTTCAGACACGTTTTTGCACTTTTCTGCCAGCATGTTTCGCGTGGAGGGGCGGGGAGGAGAAGGGGAGAGAGAGAGAGAGAGAGAGAGAGAGAGAGGGAGGGAGGAAGGGAGGGGAAAAAAGACCGAAGAAGAAAGTAAAAGGAGGAAGAGTGAAGAGAAGCGAGGGGAAGGTTGTGTGATGGGGGAAGTGTTACACGTGAAATGTTAGGAAAAGGGGAAGGAAAGAAGGGATGAATGAGTAAGAGAGAGAATAGAGAGCAAAGTTAGGAAGAGAGGAGGAGGAGGAGGAGGAGGAGGAGGAGAAAGGAAAAAGAAAAGGTAGTAAAAGAAGGAATCAATGCAAAAGAATAAAGGGAAGGGTAAGAAGAGGTAGAAAAGAGGAAAAAAAAAGTAAGACAAATACGAAAAGTAAGAAAAAGATGAGAAGAACGAAAGAAAGGAAGAAGAGAATAGGGAAAGCTGACAGGATGAATGGGAGGGGTGGCGATGAGGAAAAAAAAGACAGGAGGAGGAGGCAGTAAAGGAGGAAAGAAAGAAGAGGGTTCAGGAAAAGGCGGAAGAGAAGGAGGGAGGGAAGAAGGGAAGAAAATACACCAAGAGAGAGAGAGAGAGAGAGAGATGGAGGTAGGGGAAAAATAAGTTTAAGAGTAGTAGAGAGTGAGAGAAACAAGTAAAAAAGCAAGAGAGAGATGGAGTGGGTGAGGAGGTAAGAGATGGTAAGTAGTAGGAGGAACAAGAGGAAGAGGAAGAGGAGGAGGAGGAGGAGGAGGAGGAGGAGGACGACGACGACGAAAAGAAATGTTGTTAATGGAGAAAAAAACTGCTGAGAAGGGGAAAAAGTACTAGTATATACTGTATTCTACGCAGTGTGAAGGTTCTCTCTCTCTCTCTCTCTCTCTCTCTCTCTCTCTCTCTCTCTCTCTCTCTCTCTCTCTCTCTCTCTCTCTCTCTCTCTCTCTCTCTCTAGAGGGAATGTGTGTGTGTGTGTGTGTGTGTGTGTGTGTGTGTGTGTGTGTGTGTGTGTGTGTGTGTGTGTGTGTGTGTGTGTGTGTGTGTGTGTGTGTGTGTGTGTGTGTGTGTGTGTGTGTGTGAGTGTGTGAGAGAGAGAGAGAGAGAGAGAGAGAGAGAGAGAGAGAGAGAGAGAGAGAGAGAGAGAGAGAGAAGGCGTGTTATTTATCAGCATCTTCTCCGACTTTCGTGTTATTTACTGACACATAAGGGCAAGATACAGTAGTAAAGCCTCTCTCTCTCTCTCTCTCTCTCTCTCTCTCTCTCTCTCTCTCTCTCTCTCTCTCTCTCTCTGAAGACACAAAATACACAACTTGTACATTGTAATTATGACGAGAAAAACCACATTGCTTTTTCTGTAATTTGGTATGACAGCCATTACTTAATTCTCCTCCTCTGAGTCGAGGGAAGGCCAGCGAGGAAACATAGATCTTCACATTTGTTTTTCTTCTAATTTTTTTGGAATGCTACCTGAGGCCCCGAGAGAGAGAGAGAGAGAGAGAGAGAGAGAGAGAGAGAGAGAGAGAGAGAGAGAGAGAGAGAGAGAGAGAGAGAGAGAGAGAGAGAGAGAGAGAGAGAGAGAGAGAATTTTTATTTATTGAGACAGGAAATTATTGTACATACATAATAAAATGTTATAACCTATTGCAAAATTACTATGTCACATAGGTATCCATGTCGCCAAGCTTGGAAATTTATAGTAACATATAAACTAATAAAAGTAATGATTGTAACGATAATGTGAAAATAATTAACAATATCCATAGTATGTAAGCTTCCGTGCTTGCACCTTGCCTAGCTAAACTCTCAACTTTGTCTATCGACTTTTTGCTGGAAGTTTGCCTACATTCAGCCTGTTCCTAAAAAGGGTGACCGTTCTAATCCCTCAAACTACCGTCCTATAGCTTTAATCTCTTGCTTGTCTAAAGTTTTTGAATCTATCCTGAATAGGAAGATTCTCAAACATCTGTCACTTCACAATCTTCTGTCTGATCGCCAGTATGGCTTCCGTCAAGGTCGCTCTACTGGTGATCTTCTGGCTTTCCTTACTGAGTCTTGGTCATCCTCTTTTAGAGATTTCGGTGAAACTTTTGCTGTTGCGTTAGACATATCAAAAGCTTTTGATAGAGTCTGGCATAAAGCTTTGATTTCAAAACTGCCCTCCTACGGCTTCTATCCTTCTCTCTGCAACTTTATCTCAAGTTTCCTTTCCGACCGTTCTATTGCTGCTGTGGTAGACGGCCACTGTTCTTCTCCTAAATCTATTAATAGTGGTGTTCCTCAGGGTTCTGTCCTGTCACCCACTCTTTCTATTATTCATTAATGACCTTCTTAACCAAACTTCTTGCCCTATCCACTCCTACGCTGATGATACCACCCTACATCTTTCCACGTCCTTTCAGAGACGACCAACCCTTCAGGAAGTCAACAGATCACGCAGGGACGCCACAGAACGCCTGACTTCCGATCTTTCTAAGATTTCCGATTGGGGCAGAGAAAATCTAGTAGTTTTCAATGCCTCAAAACTCAATTCCTCCATCTATCAACTCGACACAACCTTCCAGACAACTATCCCTCTTCTTCAATGACACTCAACTGTCTCCCTCTTCCACAATGAATATCCTCGGTCTGTCCTTTACTCATAATCTTAACTGGAAACTTCACATCTCATCTCTTGCTAAAACAGCTTCTATGAAGTTAGGTGTTCTGAGGCGTCTCCGCCAGTTTTCTCGCCCTCCAACTGCTTACTCTGTATAAGGGCCTTATCCGTCCCTGTATGGAGTACTCTTCGCATGTTTGGGGGTTCCAGTCACACAGTTTTACTAGATAGGGTGGAATCAAAAGCTTTTCGTCTCATCAACTCCCTCCTCTGACTAACTGTCTTCAGCCTCTTTCTCACCGCCGAAATGTTGCATCTCTTTCTATCTTTCATCGCTATTTTCATGCTAACTGTTCTACTGATCTTGCTAACTGCATGCCTCCCCTCCTCCTGCGGCC
>NC_059302.1:9363424-9393424 GCF_017591435.1 Portunus trituberculatus | reverse complement strand
TCTGTATATCTCAATTTGCATAGCGTGTTATAAATCCATCTCATTATGTATATGCTTACTTGTATCTCATTATTTTTATGATTATTTGTCTGTCAAGCTGTCTGTCTGTCAGTCTCTTTATTTATTTATTTATCCTTTCACATCTATTTAGATTTGTATCTATCGAATCTGTCCTGTTAACAGTCTGCTTGCGTCCTTGTCAGCACTGCCTCAGCATAGCGAGAAATGTGAAAAAAAAAGTAGATTTGCTCGAAAAGATACCCAAGGAAAAAAATTATTGTTTTCTTTTCAAGTGTCGATTCTTGCTGTGATGTGGCAATAGTTTTCTTTTCATCGCTTGTAGTTTCTATATATTTTCATAACGGTTAATCCCGTACTATAATTTTTTTTTCTTAAGTAAATTGAATATATTTTTACGTAAGAGCACGTGTATATACCACTACTTCTTCCGTGTAATAGACCCGTCTCTGTGTGCTGAGCGTTTAACAGAGTTGATTGTGTCTGGTATGGAGGTGTACATTTTTCATTCTTTCTCTCGACCTAAACCTTCCAGACCTTAGCTTAACACAGCCTGTTCTCGTTTTATTCATGATAAAGAAAGAGATGGCCCACAAAAAGTACTTGAGCCTTCCATTACCAAAATCTCACGCCACTTATATTTCTTTTCCCAAATGATGTTATGTCTTTCTTCATGCTATCGATTAAGAGCCTTCGCAAGTTCGCAGTGATGTTTTACCGTCCCCTCTGTGGGCTAAACCCTCAGAAGGCCTATGAACTTGATGGAGTCCCTCCTATTGTTCTCCCAAACTGTGCCTCTGTGTTTGCACCTTGCCTGAACAAAATCTTCTAATTCTGTTTATGAACATACGAGTTTTTTTTCTCGTAGCAAGTTTACATTTAACCTGTTCCTAAAGAGGATGACTGCTCTAATCCCTCAGATTATCGACTTATTGTTTTAATTTCTTGCCTATCTAGAGTTTTGAGTTTATCTTCAATAGGAAGATTCTTAAATGTCTATCACTTCATAATCTTCTATATGATCGCCAGTGTAGCTTCTGTTAAGGCCGCTCTACTGGTGATGTGGTTTACCTTACTGAATCTTGGGCATCCTTTTTAGAGATTTTGGTAAATATTTTATTGTTGCCAGAGATATATCAAAAGCTTTAGATAGACTCAGACACAAAGCTTTAATTTCCAAGCTGCTCTCCTACGGCTTCTATCCTTTTCTCTGCAATCTCAGGTTACCTTTCTGACTTTTCTGTTGATGCCGTGATACAGTCACATTCCATTAAAAATAAATTCATAAGTGAATAACCCTAAGTGGATGACAGATAGATTAAAACTTTACATGGGACAGAATATATATATATATATATATATATATATATATATATATATATATATATATATATATATATATATATATATATATATATATATATATATATATATATATATATATATATATATATATATATATATATATATATATATATATATATATATATATATATATATATATATATATATATATATATATATATATATATATATATATATATATATATATATATATATATATATATATATATATATATATATATATATATATATATATATATATATATATATATATATATATATATATATATATATATATATATATATATATATATATATATATATATATATATATATATATATATATATATATATATATATATATATATATATATATATATATATATATATATATATATATATATATATATATATATATATATATATATATATATATATATATATATATATATATATATATATATATATATATATATATATATATATATATATATATATATATATATATATATATATATATATATATATATATATATATATATATATATATATATATATATATATATATATATATATATATATATATATATATATATATATATATATATATATATATATATATATATATATATATATATATATATATATATATATATATATATATATATATATATATATATATATATATATATATATATATATATATATATATATATATATATATATATATATATATATATATATATATATATATATATATATATATATATATATATATATATATATATATATATATATATATATATATATATATATATATATATATATATGAGAATAAAAGTAGGAGATATGGTTTTAATGCCACAATACAACGCATTAGAAGAGTTAAGAGATTAACGAGGAAAGCTGGAAGCAATTTTGAAGTGAAGGTAGCCAGCCAGTCAGGAAAGGATAAGTATAGGGCTTGTAACAAATATGACAAACAAAATTCTCAGGATAAGTAATCAGAAGGGAACAAAAATAACGGGTTGGAGCCTGAAAATTTAGGTTTAGAAAATATATTAGAAGGAAAATATTCTCAAAAATAGAAGATGATTGGAACTAACTCACTAATTAGATTGTTAGTGTTGAGTCATTAGAGACCTTTAAAACACGATTAGGCACATTTATAGAAGAATGCTTCATGTAGGGAATGCCACGTGTAGGCCTGGTCACTTCTTGCAGCTTTCCTTATTTTCTTATGTCCCTAAATTTGTATGTACATTCACCTCAACTATGCGCCTCCCGCAACAAAAACCCTCAATTGCAAGAACATTTTAGACCAAGATATTTTGTCCATATTCTCGTTAGTATTTCCTTTTCCTTCCTTTTTCCAGCGGTAAATCATGTAATCTCCCAATGGACCTACCTGGTAGTCACATTTCTCGTTGCTATTTAAGGATGCTCCTCCTGATATGGCAAAAGTTTCTTGGAGTAAAACTTTTCTTCCACTTTTCCATCTTGTTTCTTTTTTTTTTCTTCCCCACACTCCCTGTTCATCTTTCATCCCTCTTTTGTTCTTCCTTCTTCTTTGTCTCGAGTATTCTTCTCTCCTCTCTTCTTCTTTCTGGTTATCTTTCCAATTATCCTCAAGTTTGTTTGTTTTTTTCTTACGTTTCTTTTTTTTCTTTTCTTACCTTACCGTGTGTTGGATGTTCTCCATTCTTTCTTTTTCTTTTCCTCTTCCCTCATTTTACATCTTCTTTTTTCTCCTTTTCTCTTCTCTTTTCTTCTCTTCTCTTCTTCTCTTCTCTTTCTTGTCCTTATTCCTCGTGTACTTTTTTTTCCTTCCTTCTCTTTCCTCCTTCCCTTTCCCCATCCTCTTCTCTCTTTCCTCTCTTCCGCTTACCGTATCTCTCTCTCTCTCTCTCTCTCTCTCTCTCTCTCTCTCTCTCTCTCTCTCTCTCTCTCTCTCTCTCTCTCTCTCTCTCTCTCTCTCTCTCTCTCTCTCTCTCTCTCTCTCTCTCTCTCTCTGGTATCTTGTGTCACAACATCTTTTGTCTTCTTTCTTCTTTTCCTTCTTCTTTTCTTCTTTATCCATGTGCCTTTTGTGTTATCGTATTTTACCGTTTCTCTTTCTCTTTTTCTTTCTCATTCTTTCCCTTCCTCCCTCCTGCACTGTTTATCTTTAATCCCTCCTCTGTTCTATATTCTCCTCAACTTTTCTTCTATATTTTCTCCTTTGCTGTCATTTCCTCTATTTTTTTTGTTTTAGTTTTCTTTTCTTGTCTTACAATTTCCGGTTCCTTTCCTTCTTTTCTCTTTTCTATTCTCTTCTTTCTTCCCTTTTTATTTTCCTCTCTCACTTTTCATATCCTAATGCATCACCTCTTGTCACCCCTTTCCTCCTCCTCCTCCTCCTCCTCCTCCTCCTCCTCCTCCTCTTCCTCCTTCCTATTTAACCACCATCATGAATAAGTCAGTAGTCAGGAATTTTTCCTACATCTTGGAAATTCTCATTGGTGGTACCCATCCTAAATTCAGGTGATATAAGTGACCCCAGTAACTATCGTCCCATATCTCTCCCACCAGTCCTCTCCAAACTACTAGAAAAAATTGTCTCATCTCAGTTGATTCAGCATTTGGAATCAAATCACCTAATTAGTAATACTCACCATGGCTTCAGATCAAAGTTACCAACTTTCTTCCGCTCTATTGACACTTACTAAGAATCTATATTCCAACATCAGTAATAAAAAAGTCTCTCTGATCACTCTGCGATTTATCAAAGGCCTTTGATAGCGGGAGTCAGTCTATTTTACTTAAAAATGCCGTAAATGCAATGTTAATCCATTCTGGTTTGAGAGCTATCTTAGTAACGGAACTCATCAGTGCGAATAAATGACACCTTGTCTGATAAGATAAGTATTTCGTATGGGGAGCCTCAAGGGTCTGTTCTTGGCCCTATTCTCCTTAATATTTATGTGAATGACCTTGCTTCATTCCTCCCAAGTTGTCACGTTATTCAGTATGCAGATGACACCCAAATTATTCTTTCAAGTAACATTGACAAATAACAAACCTAATACAAAAACCTAAAGACACTCTTAAGTTACCTAAAATATACTTTAATGCAGATAGTTTAATGCTCAATACAAAAAGAATATATTTTCATAGGAACAAGAGGCTCTTATCAGTGATCCCTCCCAACACTCACCTGATAGTGGACGACAATGTTGTCACCCCAGTACATCAGTGAAGAACTTGGATATTTATTTTGACAACCATCTAAGTTTGACACACGTATTACTGAATTAATTAGAAAAGCACATGGAATCATTATGTTTGTTAATAGAATGAAAGATAATTTTGATCAGTCAACAAGAAAAATTATGGTACAATCATTAGTTTTAAGTCCAATGAACTATGACATAAGCAATATCGGTCAGGTAGAACGCTTTCAAAAAATCCAAAATTTCGCAGCCTTAGTGGCCCTCAGTGGTGCTGCGAAAAGTGACCATGGTACTCCCTTCTTAAGGGAACTCAAATGGTTGAAAATAAATCACCAGTATGAGTATGAAATATTAACACTCACATATAGGAAAATAAACAACGACTTCCCTGATTGGTTGCTCCCACCAGCCTGTGTCCGTGACTGTCACAGTCACCATGTGAACACTAGGCAGACTGAACACCTGCTACATGTAGCCCGCTGTAACACCTGCCTTTCCCCCAGGTCTTTCCAAGTGATTGCTCCCTCACTTTGGAACAACTTGCCTCTTGTTGTCCAGCACGCCCCTTCTCTATCCACCTTCAAATCACTTCTAAAAGAATTTTTACTTAATAAGCAATTAAGTTCTTTTATTACTGACTGTGATAGGCCTCGTCCTGTATCACTGTGTGTTATTTTAACATCTTGTAATTCTGTCTCTTTCTTTTTTTTGACTCAGCAATGTTGCTTTGTGTTTTCTTTATTAAGTTAGTGTAGGTCTCATATTTTTTTTTTTTATTTATCTACTACTTTGCGCCTAAATTTAGTTTCTCTATTGGCCATATTGTATGGGACTCCTGTACAGATTTATTGATATATAGAATATATGTCAAGGATAACCATTGTAATAATGGAATTAATTCTTTCTTATTTTATTTATCTTTCTCCTCCTCCTCCGATGATAAGCTAGTGCATTTTCATCACGTGCATAGAAACTCTCTCTCTCTCTCTCTCTCTCTCTCTCTCTCTCTCTCTCTCTCTCTCTCTCTCTCTCTCTCTCTCTCTCTCTCTCTCTCTCTCTCTCTCTCTCTCTCTCTCTCTCTCTCTCTCTCTCTCTCTCTCTCTCTCTCTCTCTCTCTCTCTCTCTAATAATCTTAGGAGGATTTATGCATTAGGTAAACACATCCGCCTGAGAGAGAGAGAGAGAGAGAGAGAGAGAGAGAGAGACGAGTAGTGGTGGTGGTGATGATTGCAAGATGATGATAGCTTGGAGTGGTGATGGTGGTTACGGTAATGGTGTTGAGTTGAGTGGTGGCATTGTTAGGGGGAATAGTGGTGGTGGTGGTGGTGGTGGTGGTGGTGGTGGTGGTGGTGGTAAGCCCTTTAATAGCGTAGCAGGGAGTGGAGTGCGGCGGAGTGTTACCCTTATGAGAGGCAGTGCAATTTAGTAGTTCCTGTCTGACTTAATGACCTCTCTCTCTCTCCCTCCTTGACTCTCCTCCTCCTCCTCCTCCTCCTCTTCCTCCTCTTCCTTCTCCTTCATCTTCGTCTCCTTTTATTCTCCTCGCCATATTTGTTCTCCTTTGCTTCCTATTCTCTTTTTTTCTCTCTTCTTTTTCGTTTTATTGATTTTTTCGTTTTGTCTTTTTTCTTAATCGATTTAGTTCTTTTGTTGTTGTTTTTGTTGTTGTTCTACTTATCTTCCTTGTTCTTGTTTCTTCTTCTTCTTCTTTTCTTCTTCTCTCCCTCCTTCTCATCCTCCTCTCACTCCTCCTCCTCCTCCTCCTCCTCCTCCTCCTACTCTTCCTACTCCTCCTCCTCCTTTCCCTCCTTCTCCTCCTCCCCCTTTCCCTCCTTCTCCTCCTCCTCCTTTCCCTCCTTCTCCTCCTCCTCCTCCTCCTCCTTTTCCTCCTCCTCCTCCTTCTCTTCTTCCTTCTCCTCCTCTTCTTCTTCTTCTTCTCCTCCTCTTCTTCCTTCCTCCTCCTCCTCCTCCTCCTCCTCCTCCTCCTCCTCCTCCTCCTCCTCCTCCTCCTCCTCCTCCTCTTCCCTCCTCTTCTTACATAGGAATACATACATAGGAAAGACTATTAACAGGAGGCCTTACGATCTATGACGAGGTCACTCGTTTACTATATTACATCTACAATAGTTATATACTTAGTATGAGGCAAGGATAGAACAGATGAAGTACCTCTCCTCCCACAACTCCCTCCGGTTATCCGGTAAGACATAAAGCGAAAATACACCCTGATTGTTGAGAAGAACAATCTGGGAAATTTATACAGGAAGGATGGGGAAAAAATGTAACTGCTATTACTAAAAAAGAAATAAATGAATAAAAAAGTAATGTAAGTACTATTGCAAAAAAAATATCCAGTGTAACTACTAGTATCGCTAAAGAAAATGCTTATCTAATTTATTTTTTAACGTAGCCACCGTGTTAACTTGGACAACAGACGCTGGTAGCTTGCTCCAACGTTCAACTACTCTTACTTAAAAAAAAATGTTTTCGCAAATTACATTAAATCACTGTCCTTTAAGTTTCAAGCCGTTATTTCTTGTTACTGATTGCGAAAGCTCAAAAAGATTGGGTGGGGAGGAGCCTTCGTCTTTGCTATCCTTTTTCTCTACCATTAGTTTAGATTGAATAGTCTGCAAACAGCCGAGTAAGGGCCAGTTGGCCGGCTGCTGTTTGTTCCTCCTTTGTATTCCTCCTCCTCCTCTTACTTCTCATCCTCATCCTAATCCCTCTCCTTACTCTTATCCTCATCCTATCATTTCTCCCTCTCTCATCTCTTCCTTACACCACGTCTTTGTCCTCCTCCTTATTCACTCATGTTCCAAGTTACTCGTTAGCCTCTCACTTATACAAAGGGAATACAAAGGAAAGTCAAACAGCAACAGACCTGTTGGTCCTTTCGAGGCTGTTTGGTAACTACTTCTAACTGGCTACAGATAAGAGAGACAGGACAGTACAGGAGAAGGCTCCTCCCCACCCACCACTCCCTCCAGTTTTCGCTGGCATGGAAAATAGCTTGGAAAAGTACCATGCATTATGGAAAAACTGACATGGAATTTTCACAGGAAAGGATGAAAGAAGATTCTATTATTCACCCTACGGTGAACTCTACATATCTATCTATAAGAAAGTTACACAATAATTAATATAGTATAATGTTTAATTATTCAGACAAGAAGAGAGCTTGTTGGGGTTATTCTTTAAATATTTATCAATTTTGTTTTGAATGATGCAATGGAAGTACTGTTTACTATTTCTGAAGGAAGCTTATTCCAAATGTTAACTATTCTATTAAAGAAAAAGTGCTTTGCCTCGTGGGTTTTAAAGCGTTTTGGTGTAATTTTAAATCCATTATTCCTTGTTATGGTGGAATGATCAATAGTAAAATATTTATTTACATCAAGGTTGTTGTATCCCTGAAAAATTTTGAAAACTTCGATTAGGTCTCCTCTTATCCTGCGCTTTGTTAAGCTGAATAAATTTAATGCTTCCAGTCGTTCCTCATACGGCTTGTTTCTTAATCTCGGAATCATCTTGGTCACTCTACGCTGGATCTTTTCCAGTTTTTCAATGTCTTTTCTGTAATATGGTAACCAGAACTGCACACAGTATTCGAGCTGAGGACGCACCAATGAGTTATATAAAGTAAGGATAACTTTTTCTGATTTAAATTCAAAGGTTCTTCCAATGAACCCAACTAATTTATTTGCATTCTTTACTGCTTCTGTGCTTCTGTGCCACTTGTGTGGCTTGCTTCGTTGAAGATCGGGGTGTTGCTAGGAGAAGCTGGGGAGGTACTGGATGGAGTTTAGATGGATCACTGGTGAAGCTGGGAGGTAAGGGGCGGAGATGGAAATGAGTGTGGTCGTGGTGCAGTGGAAGAGGTGGTGGTGGATCCAGTGTTATGTGGTGGAAGCTACAGCCTCGTTACCTTCTCAAAGGGAGCCACTTTTCCGATGGTCTAATAGAGGTGAGGGCGGGAAGATGACCTCTCAGGCTCACACCACCGCTCTTCTCATCCCGTTCAGGCGGTGCTGCTGGTGGAGGGAGTTTGAGTCTGAAAGGTACGCACGTGTCTTCTGCTGTGTCCTTTTTCCATACCTGTTTTCTGTTTTGTACCTTTCACCTCTATGTATAATTGCCGAGAATTGACATGGAAGGAGAACGTGTGTAATTGCATCCGCAGGTCGTCTCCAGTTGCAAATACCTACCATCTTGTTTTGATCACCTTCCTCATCATAGGCTCAGGAAAGATTCTCTCTCTCTCTCTCTCTCTCTCTCTCTCTCTCTCTCTCTCTCTCTCTCTCTCTCTCTCTCTCTCTCTCTCTCTCTCTCTCTCTCTCTCTCTCTCTCTCTCTCTCTCTCTCTCTCTCTCTCTCTCTCTCTCTCTCTCTCTCTCTCTCTCTCTCTCTCTCTCTCTCTCTCTCTCTCTCTCTCTCTCTCTCTCTCTCTCTCTCTCTCTCTCTCTCTCTCTCTCTCTCTCTCTCTCTCAAAACTGATGAAACAGGACAGATATATTTCTCACAAAGTAACAAAATTTTCTATATTACTTCTTTACACTTTCGATTTCAGTTTCTGCCATAAGAAATATATTTTTACCTTTGTGACCTGCGTGTTGTGTTATTATTGTACGTACAGCGTCCTGAGAGTAAGTGACGCTCGCCTGCCACTGAGGAAACCGCTCTCTCTTAACATATGAGAATCAACCTAACCCTTCAAAGCCATGACGCATTTTTACCTTGAGTTTTGGGTGTAATTAGACGATTTTATTCACATTAAGAAGGGTCTATGGAAGGTCAGAAGATTAATGGCCACAGTCTTCACTATTTTCATCCCCACATAAGTTTCTGACGCTGTAAAAAAAAATCACCAAATAATAAACAGATTAAATAGGAAAATGTGTCCTGGTACTAAAGGGTTTAAGGCTTTACGTACATAGAATTTGATAGTGATATGTCTGTATGTTACATATGTTTGCTTGCAAATAGTAAAGTATTGAACATTTCACTTCTGATTATAGAAGAGTTATGATATGAAGTAAATACTTGATAACTCTTGAGTGTGTGTGTGTGTGTGTGTGTGTGTGTGTGTGTGTGTGTGTGTCGGGAGCTTGTTTAATTGTGTATTGTTTTGCTGACTATTTCTCTCTGTCTCTCCGCTGCACATTTTGTTATTTCATGTTGTGTCATCGTATTTTGTTTTCAGTTTTGTGTTGCGCTGCATTTCAGTTTATGTTCACCTGACCTGTTTCCCTTTCTTTCCGCAAGCCTCGTTCTTTTATCATTTTATCTTGTATCAGTTTCCTGCTTCTTTTTTAAAACACAAGGGAAGCTACAAAGAGAAGAGTCGGTTGTCCTACACGTGACGGATCCCTTTATGAAACATTCCTTCCTATATCAAAGTGTCGTTCCCTTTCCGTGAATATCTTAGTCTTCCCTTAAAGTTTTATCGTGACAGCGCTAACACCTGATTACTAATAAGTCTGCCGAAGTTATCTTGATTTCTTTATGGTTCTTTTTTATTTATATTACTCTTGTTATACTTTTTTTCATATTTTTTGTCATTAATTCTGCTCTTTATATATTATTTTTCTCTTTTTTTTCATATTGTTCATCTTTAAAGCTCCCCTTGATGTTTCCTCCGTTCATATCACTTATTGTATTTCCATCATCACCTTTTTTTTTTCACAGTATCTCTCATTCATTATTACATCCATTCTGAGTGGAGTAATCTGCTGTTTCACCACTCTCCCTGCACCATCATTTTCTCTCTCTCTCTCTCTCTCTCTCTCTCTCTCTCTCTCTCTCTCTCTCTCTCTCTCTCTCTCTCTCTCTTGGTCGTATATATAGAATTTCTTCTTTTATGTTTTCCTTTATTCCAAAATAGAAGTAGCAAAGAGTATTTCTGTAGCCACCTCGTATTATTCCTGTCTTCTGGTTGTTTTGAGTTATTTTTCTTCTCAGCATTTCCAAGAGAGAGAGAGAGAGAAGAATAGCTTGCCTGAAATTTATCTTGTCATTATTCCAATTATCTACGAGTCAAATTATATAAAAAAAAAACATTGAACAAGCTTTTTCTTCCTTTATTTCTTTCTTTTCATCTTAGTCTTTTTTTCATCGTTTTCTTTTTTTTTTTTAGAGAGAGAGAGAAAGAGAAACTTAAAAATTCTTAAGGTTGACGAGTATTTAGGTAATGTACAAGTCAGACTGGACAGGGAAAAGGGATGGGACATATGGCATTTTCTTTTCCCTAATGGACAAGATATCTTTTCTTTCTTTTTCTCCGTTTATTAATTTTTTTTTTCTATTTTTTCTCTTCTTTCCAGCAGCGAGAAAAATATGTGTTGATAAATCATTTCTTACCGTGTTTGAAATGTGTTTGCTTCGTCTTGGTTATTGCTTTGTTCTTTCCTCTATTTTATGCCATGTTTGCCTGTTTCAGAGAGAGAGAGAGAGAGACAGAGAGAAAGGATAATCGTTGAAATTCTAGTATTCTTTCTTGGTCATTCTTCTTCTTCTTCTTCTTCTTCTTCTTCTTCTTCTTCTTCTTCTTCTTCTTCTTCTTCTTCTTCTTCTTCTTCTTCTTCTTCTTCTTCTTCTTCTTCTTCTTCTTCTTCTTCTTCTTCTTCTTCTTCTTCTTCTTCTTCTTCTTCTTCTTCTTCTTCTTCTTCTTCTTCTTCTTCTTCTTCTTCTTCTTCTTCTTCTTCTTCTTCTTCTTCTTCTTCTTCTTCTTCTTCTTCTTCTTCTTCTTCTTCTTCTTCTTCTTCTTCTTCTTCTTCTTCTTCTTCTTCTTCTTCTTCTTCTTCTTCTTCTTCTTCTTCTTCTTCTTCTTCTTCTTCTTCTTCTTCTTCTTCTTCTTCTTCTTCTTCTTCTTCTTCTTCTTCTTCTTCTTCTTCTTCTTCTTCTTCTTCTTCTTCTTCTTCTTCTTCTTCTTCTTCTTCTTCTTCTTCTTCTTCTTCTTCTTCTTCTTCTTCTTCTTCTTCTTCTTCTTCTTCTTCTTCTTCTTCTTCTTCTTCTTCTTCTTCTTCTTCTTCTTCTTCTTCTTCTTCTTCTTCTTCTTCTTCTTCTTCTTCTTCTTCTTCTTCTTCTTCTTCTTCTTCTTCTTCTTCTTCTTCTTCTTCTTCTTCTTCTTCTTCTTCTTCTTCTTCTTCTTCTTCTTCTTCTTCTTCTTCTTCTTCTTCTTCTTCTTCTTCTTCTTCTTCTTCTTCTTCTTCTTCTTCTTCTTCTTCTTCTTCTTCTTCTTCTTCTTCTTCTTCTTCTTCTTCTTCTTCTTCTTCTTCTTCTTCTTCTTCTTCTTCTTCTTCTTCTTCTTCTTCTTCTTCTTCTTCTTCTTCTTCTTCTTCTTCTTCTTCTTCTTCTTCTTCTTCTTCTTCTTCTTCTTCTTCTTCTTCTTCTTCTTCTTCTTCTTCTTCTTCTTCTTCTTCTTCTTCTTCTTCTTCTTCTTCTTCTTCTTCTTCTTCTTCTTCTTCTTCTTCTTCTTCTTCTTCTTCTTCTTCTTCTTCTTCTTCTTCTTCTTCTTCTTCTTCTTCTTCTTCTTCTTCTTCTTCTTCTTCTTCTTCTTCTTCTTCTTCTTCTTCTTCTTCTTCTTCTTCTTCTTCTTCTTCTTCTTCTTCTTCTTCTTCTTCTTCTTCTTCTTCTTCTTCTTCTTCTTCTTCTTCTTCTTCTTCTTCTTCTTCTTCTTCTTCTTCTTCTTCTTCTTCTTCTTCTTCTTCTTCTTCTTCTTCTTCTTCTTCTTCTTCTTCTTCTTCTTCTTCTTCTTCTTCTTCTTCTTCTTCTTCTTCTTCTTCTTCTTCTTCTTCTTCTTCTTCTTCTTCTTCTTCTTCTTCTTCTTCTTCTTCTTCTTCTTCTTCTTCTTCTTCTTCTTCTTCTTCTTCTTCTTCTTCTTCTTCTTCTTCTTCTTTATTTGTCTTTTGCTTTCCAAGAGAGAGAGAGAGAGAGAGAGAGAGAGAGAGAGAGAGAGAGAGAGAGAGAGAGAGAGAGAGAGAGAGAGAGAGAGAGAGAGAGAGAGAGAGAGAGAGAGAGAGAGAGCTGCTGCTTCTTCTTCTTCTTCTTCTTCTTCTTCTTCTTCTTCTTCTTCTCTTCTTCTTCTTCTTCTTCTTCTAATATTTGTCTTTTGCTTTCCAATTATAGAGAGAGAGAGAGAGAGAGAGAGAGAGAGAGAGAGAGAGAGAGAGAGAGAGTTAGAGAGAGAGAGAGAGAGAGAGAGAGAGAGAGAGAGAGAGAGAGAGAGAGAGAGAGAGAGAGAGAGAGAGAGAGAGAGAGAGAGAGAGAGAGAGAGAGAGAGAGAGAGAGAGAGAGAGAGAGAGAGAGAGAGAGAATTTTGTTCTTTTCATTTATTGCACTTCTATTTACAAGCCTTTGTTTATCAGCCTTCCCACAACAGTCTCCAGGGTGTCTCTCTCTCTCTCTCTCTCTCTCTCTCTCTCTCTCTCTCTCTCTCTCTCTCTCTCTCTGATAGTGGTCCGCGCGCCCCAAGGGAGAGTTGAGAGAGGAAATCCTTCGTTCAAAGTTTTTAGGATTTGACAAGGATTCAAAGGGGGGATAGTGAGAGGGGAAATATTAATACCTCTGGGTTTAGTCTTTTGCTACTGGCCTCGATATCCTTACAGACACACACACACACACACACACACACACACACACACACACACACACACACACACACACACACACACACACACACACACACACACACACACATAAGCCTTTGGCTCCTCAGTGCTTGTTATGTTGTGTAATTCCTCACCGTGTGTTGTTTCTCCTCGTGCGTGCATTTGCGTGTACGTGTGTGTGAGTTGTTCTCCTCTTCCTCTTCCTCTTCCTCTTCCTCTTCCTCTTCCTCCTCCTATTCCGCTTCCTCCTCCTCTTCCTCCTCCTCGCATTCAGATGACCTCACTAAGATCAAGGGGGATGTGTCTTAGATCTGCTGCTTCCTCCTCCTCCTCCTCCTCCTCCTCCTCCTCCTCCTCCTCCTCCTCCTCCTCCTCCTCCTCCTCCTCCTCCTCCTCCTCCTCCTCCTCCTCCTTTTCTTTCTCCTCATCAACCCTGTTCCTTCTCTTTCTTCTCCATTTCCTCAAATTCTTCTCTATTCTTTCTTCTCCTTTATCTCCTTCCCTTCCGCCCTTCCTTGATTTCACATCTCCTACCTTTGTCAAGTTCATCTTCCTTCACCCTCCTTCTCCTCCCACTCCTCTTCCTCCTCTTCCTCCTCCTCCTCCTCCTCCTCCTCCTCTTCCTGGCAGTGTACCCGAGGAAGGGCCCCGCCTAATGGGTCGCAGCAACACGCCACACGCGCACATAATGTCTCCCCAGAGAAAGGCGCGGCAAAAATTGTGTGGGGGAAAGAATATCCTCAAAATAAACCCCAGCAGGGAAGACAGACGAAGCGTTTACATCATAATCTCCCACCCCGCCCACTCTGCCCCTCTCCCTCTCCCCTCACCCTCTCCCCAGCCCTCTCACCCGCCCTCTCACCCGCCCTCTTACACGCCCACCGTCTTACCACTTCTGCTCTGTTATATGTTGCTTGTTCGTTTAGTGTTTGTTGTTCTGGTGTTGATTTTTTGTGTCAGTTAATGTTTTATTGGCTTTTTTGTGTGCTTTCATAATGTTCGCTTGCTTATTTACTTGTCCAGTGTGTTGTTTTCTTCACTTATTTATCTACGAGTGGTCACCTTACCTTCATTTATTCGTCTACACTTATTCACTTATCAACTTGTTTAGTCATCTGTTCTCGTGTTTGCACCGTATTATTCACTAATACATTTATTTATCCAGTTATACACACACACACAAATATACACAAGTCTACTTATTCATCCATGCACTCACTCACTCACTCATTCAGTCACTTCCTTTATAACGCACTTATTCACACACCTATCTGCATTAACCCACCCAGCCACCCACACACTCTTATTCACCTCTCAATCTAATCTTCTACTCCACCTACACACCGTCCACTTACCTGTCTTCCTTACCCCCTTCCCACCTGTTCGCCTCTTCCTCACCCGGCACGTCATCTGTCTCCTCTCTCTCACCCATCCATCTCCACCCCCTCTTTGTCTCCCTCCCCTTCAGCTGTCTACGTCCTCATTAGTCACTTTTGCATAAATTCACTTCACTTTCCTAGGTTTCCTTTAATGATAAAATTTGGACTTCCTTCATCCCCTCCTCCTCCTCCTCCTTCCCCCTCCTCCTCCTCCTCCTCCTCCTCCTCCTCCTCCTCCATATTTTTTTCACATTTTCGTTTTATGTTCACGTTCTCCTGTACTTTGCATTTCTACATTTTTTATTCTTTTTCTTTAGTTTGTGATATTTTGTAAACCAGTCATGGAATTTGTAAACTGGCATTCCTTCATTACTTACCCATCCAGTACTTCCTCACCACCAGGTCACACACACACACACACACACACACACACACACACACACACACACACACACACACACACACACACACACACACACACACACACACACACACACACACACACACACACACACACACACACACACACACACACACACCAGCTCGCATCACAATAGACAAACATTTCCTTCTCTTCTTTCAAAACAATAGGAATGAAAAATAAAGTTTCCGCCGAAAATAATCAAGCGGACCAGAAAAAGAAACAGACAGACCGCCGCGTGTGCACGTCACTAAGGGCACGGCAGCTATGCACGCCCTTTGATTACTCCATTGCTACACGTGTTTCACAGGGCACTCACTCACGTCACACACGTACGTACGTACACACGCCATGCACCAATGGACAAATATACAAATGTGCTGTACGGAAAAATGTGGTGAGATTTTTCATATACTTTTTAATTGGGTAGAAAAGAGAACATGATGTGTGTTGATGACTTATTAAGAAAAATGGATGGGTGTTATTTTTCCTTATCTTCTATATTGCTTTTTAAAGAGTAATTTGTTGTGGGACAAGGATTTTTTGTATTGGAGTTAGAATGAGAACAGGATATGATTTGAAATAACAATGAGCATGATAACAATGATGATAACAGTAATAATGATAATTATTATTATTGTTATTTTTATTGTTATCATGCTCATTATTATTATTATTATATTATTATTATTATTATTATTATTATCATTACTATTATTATTATTATTATTATTATTATTATTATTATTATTATTATTATTATTATTATTATTATTATTATTATTATTATTATTATTATTATTATTATTATTATTATTGTTGTTGTTGTTGTTGTTATCATCATCATCATCATCATCATCATCATTAATAGTAATAGTAGTAGTAGTAGTAGTAGTATAATTATTTTTATTATTATTATTATTATTATTATTATTATTATTATTATTATTATTATTATTATTATTATTATTATTATTATTATTATTATTATTATTATCGTTATTAATATTATTATTATTGCTGTCATTTTTATTGCCATTACTATTATCAGTTATTATTATTATAATTATTATTATTGTTATTTTTATTATTACCGTTATTAATATTGTTGTTATTAGACGGGATTTTCATTGTTGAAAATAATGTATGCTTGGACAGAAACTGTTTTTCGTGTCGTTACTGTCGCACCATCACCCGCCTTTTACAACGGTATGGAGGCCAGCTTCCGGCGGTAGTGGAAGAACAGCTCACTGCAGTTCTTGATGACAATATGCATTGCGGCCACTTGCCTCCATAGTGGATGGTTACCACCCTCAGAGTTACTCGTAGCATTGTCTTGTCGCCGCTCATGTTTGCAATTACTGCAGGAACAGACCGCCTTCGCTTGCCACAGACCTTGGAGCTAGCGCACCACCCTTTCAGTGTTGTCCTCGAGTGTGATTGGTGGAGTGTTGCACAGTGTTGCCTTCAAATGTAATTGGTTGAGGAGTGTTGCACAATGTTGTCTCAGTAGTGTGGCTGATGTGGCACTGCAGTGTTATGCCATTTTACTGTGAGCCTTCGTCAAACAGGGACAAAATTTATCTTAGTTGGTCCTGTTTCACTATTGCACCTCATTTTTTCTTTCGGTATCATGTACACCACAGTTATAGTTTTCAGCATCGTTTTGGAGTCATGTCTGCCTCTTGGTGGTACTTAATTTCAAATTTCTTAGTAGTAAACTCTTGGAACTCCCTGCTTGCTTCTGTATTTCCAACTTCCTATAACTTGACCTCATTTAACAGGGAGGTTTCAAAACATTTGTCCCTATGTTTTGGCTAACTCTGTCAGACCTGCAAGAGGGCTGGCAACTAACTGGGCCGTTTTATTCATTTTTTTTTTTTGTTGTTGTTGTTGCCCTCGGCCGGCTTTCCCCTCTTACATAACAAAAAATCACAACAGCTTCCAATGACCTCAATCATTCGTACTGTTATCAAAAATCTTACAACTTTGTGCTAAATAAGAAAATTGCTGCGAAATTGAAACCGAGAAGCGGGATTTTATTTAACATGATAGGAAGATCGTGTTTAATGGCCAATCAACGAGTCTATAGAGAACATACATCTTACATATACAGACAACTCACGGTTATTGTAAAGACTGAATGCCTTCCTAGACTGAACTGTGCTCTGCTTTTCTTTATTGTTAATACTTATATTACTTTCCCTCCATGTACTCTTGTATCCAGAAAGCAATGTTACGAAATCTACATACTTAATCTCGCAACCAAAAAGCGAATAAGAATTGATACAAGGATTCATGAGCTGCTCTATGTTAAGGCTAAAACCATAAAGAACTGATGATGTGATGGATTTGATGTAATTATTTGATACCTCTCTCTCTCTCTCTCTCTCTCTCTCTCTCTCTCTCTCTCTCTCTCTCTCTCTCTCTCTCTCTCTCTCTCTCTCTCTCTCTCTCTCTCTCTCTCTCTCTCTCTCTCTCTCTCTCTCTCTCTCTCTCTCTCTCTCTCTCTCTCTCTCTCTCTCTCTCTCTCTCTCTCTCTCTCTCTCTCTCTCTCTCTCTCTCTCTCTCTCTCTCTCTCTGACGTAAATGAAATATAGGAAAATAAGAAATCGCGGTAAATGTTGGTGTAACTTTGGAACCTTGTTTGCCGCTGCTCACTTGATACAACACTCGAAATGGAAATGAAAAGAAAGTCTTCTGTTATTTATGATCGAAGTAAAAATGAGACTTGGTTCAAGTATTATTCGTAGAGAAATATAAACCAGAAGAACAGCATGGAATGATCAGGTACATATAGCGTTACAGTTAAATGGTGAGTGATTTTTGGTAGGACTGCAATACACACACACACACACACACACACACACACACACACACACACACACACACACACACACACACACACACACACACACACACACACACACACACACACACACACACACATGCAATTACACTAGCACGAGGAGAATGAGTTAGCCGTCGCAGCAGTCTCTTCTCCACAGGTGCGTTAGTCGTGCCCATCTCACGCCTCTGCCAGGTACACGCGCAGGTAACATTGAGGTTGTGGCGTCTGCGGTAATCTCATACGCTCCGGGGACGCTCATAACTTTCCCTCGCTGGTCTTGGCAATACCGTAACCTTGTGCAACTTATAACGCACTTCCTCCTCCTCCTCCTCCTCCTCCTCCTCCTCTTCTTCCTCTTCATTCTTTTCCTCCTCCTTTTCTTCCGCTTCCGTTGTCTCCGCTGCCACATCTTGCCACAATATTATAAGGTCAGAGTACAATAACTGGTTTTTTTTTTTTTTTCTTCCCTTTTTTTTGTTTTTAGTTTTTGTGTGTGTATTTATTTATTTTCTTTTCGTCCTTTTTGTTTTCGTTTTCATCTTCTTTGTCTTCGTTTTCGTCTCCTCCTCCTCCTCCTCCTCCTCCTTCTCCTTTCTTTTATCGATGTGTTGAGTGTCATCTATTTTAGTTAAGTTTAATGTGTGTTTATGTTCTCGCCTTGTTAAGATGAATGCGCTTCCACTTTTATTGGCTTGAGGATGTGTGTGTGTGTGTGTGTGTGTGTGTGTGTGTGTGTGTGTGTGTGTGTGTGTGTGTGTGTGTGTGTGTGTGTGTGTGTGTGTGTCATGGAGCTGCCCAGGTGGGTGAAGATAATGTTACCTGTTTATTGGGAGCCGATAATAGCGAGCACCATGGATACAATAGTTGGAGGAGGCGCCGGAGGTGGAGAGGAGCTAGTAGGCAGGGAGGTGGAGGTAAGTGGAAGGGAGGGAAGCAGCGAGGTGGATGGGAGGACTGAAAGATCACCCACTCTGTCCTCTGCGCCTGCTCCTCATTGTCTTGCCTCTGTGTTTTGAGTCTGCTCGCGTTTATTTGTCTTACGAGTGTTGCCAGTTGCACACCACACCTCTCCACACCCAGGCACTCATCTTTACCACCTCAGTCCACGCGTATCCTCCAATGGTCTATATATCAACGCACTCTATATCATGAGACGCTTTGATCAACGACAAAAACTCGAACATTTCATTCATGTTTTTTTTTTTTTCTCTCTGTTACACTTATTTATTTTTTAACCCATTCAGACATAGTGGACTGTGAAAGTGGGAAAACACAGGATGGAGCAGGTCTTTGTCTTCTCACCACCACATTCCATTCACTTGTCTATTCTAGCATTTCCCAAAATGGGGGAAATTTCTCCCAAGGGGAAATATGAAGCTACCACGTGGGGAAATAATTACACTGCCTACTAGCAATAAAAAAAATCTCTGATGAATTTTCTCATATCTGAGAGAATTTTCTCATATCAGAAAGAGTGTGTGTGTGTGTGTGTGTGTGTGTGTGTGTGTGTGTGTGTGTGTGTGTGTGTGTGTGTGTGTGTGTGTGTGTGTGTGTGTGTGTGTGTGTGTGTGTGTGTGTGTGTGTGTGTGTGTGTGTGTGTGTGTGTGTGTGTGTGTGTGTGTGTGTGTGTGTGTGTGTGTGTGTGTGTGTGTGTGTGTGTGTGTGTGTGTGTGTGTGTGTGTGTGTGTGTGTGTGTGTGTGTGTGTGTGTGTGTGTGTGTGTGTGTGTGTGTGTGTGTGTGTGTGTGTGTGTGTGTGTGTGTGTGTGTGTGTGTGTGTGTGTGTGTGTGTGTGTGTGTGTGTGTGTGTGTGTGTGTGTGTGTGTGTGTGTGTGTGTGTGTGTGTGTGTGTGTGTGTGTGTGTGTGTGTGTGTGTGTGTGTGTGTGTGTGTGTGTGTGTGTGTGTGTGTGTGTGTGTGTGTGTGTGTGTGTGTGTGTGTGTGTGTGTGTGTGGCTGTTGTAGACAGAGTGGCGCCGCATCTACTAGATTTGATTTCCCTTTAAAACATGAGATGAGAGAGGAGAGTGGAAGAGTACACATGAAGGGGAAATCTGGATGGTTGGACTAGGTGCTGGAGGAAATGACAGGAATAGTTTGGGAGCCATTGGTCTAGTGACTCTAGTCTACATAAAGGTCGACATTTTAGTATAAACAATATGATTAGGGAATGTAATCATCAGTTAGTTATCAGGTTAGGATTAAGTGTAATAGACTGTATATTAGTGAAGTCAGGTTTTTTTGTAGAATTATGGTTAGGAATGATACAGGAATTGCCGCTCATAGCCCTGATGGCTTGTTGCAGCTTCTTGTTTATTGGTATGATGTTAGTGTTATTAAAAAAAACACGCGAAAAAATGCCAAAACGCTTTCAGCCATCTGTGTAAAGGAATATAAATAAACAAAAATTTACTTGTAAATACTAACTCACGCTCTTGAAGTTTCCGCTAAAAAAAACACTCAGTATCCATTTTTTTTCCATTTCCACATTTTATTTCCTGCATTAGTATCCGGCGTTCAGTAAGCGATGCATGCACTGATGGTTTCTTCTCTTATATATTAAAATTAATAGGAAAGGAATCAAACTCTCGAAGTTTTCAGTGTTCGCCGGGTGGTTTAATTCAGGATATTGTCAGTATCGTCTCGCGGTAGAGTAGTCGTCTCTAAACACTATATTACGATAAATCTATTGGTTTACCATGCTTCTACTCCTTCCAGTATTTTCTATTATTTTACTATGGTATCTCTTTATAGTTACTTAAGTTCATACGACTTGCATTATTAAATAGAGCAAAATATAGTCGCCCTATGTACCACGCCCTTTCATTGAGACTTTAATACAGCACAAAACCAAAACAATCATTTTGCCTCGCCTCTGCAGAGGTTAATGATTCACAAGAAAAGTGTAGAGCAATTTTTGTTCGGTTTTCTTTGACGAAAAAAAATTTGCTGTCGAAACCGAAATACCCCGAGAGTGTTGTAGTGCTTTCATCACCCACTGTGTCCCTTAGATGTGTCTGAACATGGCATGCCTTTAGATTAAAGAAAAACTGGTGAGGATGTACACTATCAATTAGCTAACATCAGCAGGTCTCTGTGACGCCGAGAGCGTCTATAACGAAGAACGGTTGGTTGGCAATAAACAATTTTCGTATCAGAATTTGATTTTTAAGCTATGAAAATAAACTCATTTACGGGGCTTCGTATGTTCATAGTTTCTTGTAGTCTGTGTCCTGGCCTAGAAGAAATAAATAAATGATATTGACTGAGTTATCAATTGAGAGACGAAGTAATTGTTATTCCAGGAATAGAGCTTGTATTAAAAACAAAACGTGTTTATGTTGTTGATACATGTTTAAAAATATTTTAGCTAGTTTGATATTTCGGCATGTTATAGTAAAATATCCAAAAATATACGATAAGCAGTAGACCAACTTTGCTGTAAATTATCACAAAATCTGGTGAATCTGCCCAACTGCAACTTGAGTCTGAGTCCTCTCCTATTGCATTTGTTACTTTTATAGTGGACCTGTACATTATCGACCTTATCGAATATTACGCTCATAATTTCATTTCATGTGATGTTCTGGAAACTTCACTCTCGGAAAAAAAAAAAAAAAGCACAGTAAAGTATCCCAGGAGCTGTGACTTCTTGTAGTACGCACCAATGCGCGAAAAAGGAAGAAAAGAAAAGAACAATTTAGAAAAGATCAACTGCGAACCATGTGTAAATGTTACATTAGACACACACACACACACACACACACACACACACACACACACACACATCCCTTAACCTCCATTACCCACACTCGCGCTGCCACACTCAATTGTACACATGCATTTATAACTACTCGAGGAAACTATGGCGTACAATTTTTTTTGCTCCTTTCCCTGAGTAATTAAGATTCCCCCGGGACTCGACCAGGTAATGGACTACACTACCTGGGGAGGTGCCTACTAATTGCCTTCTTGGGGCTCCATAGTGCGCGCGCTCGCTCGCTCTCTCTCTCTCTCTCTCTCTCTCTCTCTCTCTCTCTCTCTCTCTCTCTCTCTCTCTCTCTCTCTCTCTCTCTCTCTCTCTCTCTCTCTCTCTCTCTCTCTCTCTCTCTCTCTCTCTCTCTCTCTCTCTCTCTCTCTCTCTCTCTCTCTCTCTCTCTCTCTCTCTCTCTCTCTCTCTCTCTCTCTCTCTCTCTCTCTCTCTCTCTCTCTCTCTCTCTCTCTCTCTCTCTCTCTCTCTCTCTCTCTCTCTCTCTCTCTCTCTCTCTCTCTCTCTCTCTCTCTCTCTCTCTCTCTCTCTCTCTCTCTCTCTCTCTCTCTCTCTCTCTCTCTCTCTCTCTCTCTCTCTCTCTCTCTCTCTCTCTCTCTCTCTCTCTCTCTCTCTCTCTCTCTCTCTCTCTCTCTCTCTCTCTCTCTCTCTCTCTCTCTCTCTCTCTCTCTCTCTCTCTCTCTCTCTCTCTCTCTCTCTCTCTCTCTCTCTCTCTCTCTCTCTCTCTCTCGTTCTTGCCGGTGAATTATACGCCACAAAACCATACCTGTCAGACGGTTTCTTCACCTGTCTCCCTATCCATTATGAGCGGACACACTGATCCCATTTGGTATTCCGAAGCGATTTCTCCTTCTTTTGTGATGGTGGTGGTGGTGGTGGTGGTGGCCTATAAACTATTTGATCATTCTTTTTATATCTTATTTTGTTTATTTTTTGTGTGTTTCTTTGTTTATTTGTTTATATTTATATTCATATTTTTTTCTTTTTTTTTTAATTGATTTGACTCTTTTTATCTTATTTGTTATTTGTTGTTGGCTTAGTGTTTTTTTTTTTTATCTTGAAGCTCACGACGTCTCCCGGAGTTAATCAGTGCAGCCGTAGAAGGTAAGGTAGATGAAAACCATGTAGGTAGTTTTTGGAACATTTGAGACACCTTCCGGGAAAAAAGGAGAAGAAAAAAGATACAGGCAGCTCTTGGTGGGAATTTCAACCCTAGTTCAAGCTTCTTTTTTTTAGTTTCCGCCCTATGTGTGTGTGTGTGTGTGTGTGTGTGTGTGTGTGTGTGTGTGTGTGTGTGTGTGTGTGTGTGTGTGTGTGTGTTTCTTTCTGACTTGTCTGTATACGTATTGATTGCAATATCTCTCTCTCTCTCTCTCTCTCTCTCTCTCTCTCTCTCTCTCTCTCTCTCTCTCTCTCTCTCTCTCTCTCTCTCTCTCTCTCTCTCTCTCTCTCTCTCTCTCTCTCTCTCTCTCTCTCTCTCTCTCTCTCTCTCTCTCTCTCTCTCTCTCTCTCTCTCTCTCTCTCTCTCTCTCTCTCTCTCTCTCTCTCTCTCTCTCTCTCTCTCTCTCTCTCTCTCTCTCTCTCTCTCTCTCTCTCTCTCTCGTTCACTGGCGTGTCACATTGATATCAGTATTGTGTAATCTCGACGCTGCCATTACGAGTCTTCTTTTTATTCTTCCCTGTGTGTGTGTGTGTGTGTGTGTGTGTGTGTGTGTGTGTGTTTGCGTAAAGCTTTTATTGGTACAGTAGACATCGCTGTTATTGAAATCTGCTCAATAATGGACGGCATCATGATCAATATTTTTTTTTCAAACGTCTGTGGAGGAGAGCTAGAAAGAGAGGAAAATTGAAGGAAGAGAAGAAGGAGGAGGAGGAGCAGGAGCAGGAGCAGGAGCAGAAGCAGGAGCAGGAGCAGCAGGAGGAGGATGGTGAGGAGCAGGAGCAGGAGGAGGAGGATGGTTATACAAAAGGAATATATACACCGGAAGACCAAACAACAATAGACCTTGAGGTTGTTGCTTGTCTATTTAGGTGGCTATTCTATGTTAACTACTAGTGGGGTGGGACAGGTGGAAGGGTTCACTCCACCCACTCGTCCCTCCAGGCCGAAAATAGGAAGTGATATCATGTGGTGCAGGGGAAAAAGAACGCATGAAATTTGAGAGGATGGTGAGATATAGTTGTGGTCTACATCTAGTTCTATTTGTTGGGGGTGAGAAGGTGTGAGTGTTTGATGGTTGTGTAAGGTTTGTGCATATCACAGATACAGACACAGCTTGCCCGGCGTTCGCTATGGAAGTAACAGTCAATCAGGGCCCAGTTTTGGTCACTCCACTAAGTTTGTGTGCTTTTTCTTTAGAGACGCCCTACACTAGTTGCCCTCTGTAACATTGATCCTCTGTGCTTAAAATCCTGAAGTTGATCAGCATTTGTCAGATAACCTCGAAGTTATTAGGATTTGCCAGTTGTTCCTGCTTACACAGCCGGTCACAGCTCTAAGGTAATAGTAATGGCCGCTAACTCAGGGCTGTTATTCGAGGAGAGTATTTAAGTCACTTTCCAGGAAACACCAAGTCTCTCTGAATTTTTTATAATTTGTCGCTGACTTCGTCTTTAATATTATTAATGTTTGTTATATAAAGCATTGGTTCCATGATTGGTCACTGAAGATCCCACTAGTTACTCTGATCCAATCTGATGCTTTACCTTGTGTAACAACACACTGCGGTCCGATACCCAGTCCTCCATTCACACGACAAAGCTTCATGTCATGCTGTGAACATTTTCTTTTCTATGAGACGTGTATGAGGAACTGTATCAAAGGCTTTCTCAAAATTAGAGTGAACTACATCAACTAATCTGATGTTATCGTAAATATGTTATACATCATAAAAAGTCTAGCAAATTAATAAGGCATGACCGCTGTTCATTTGTTTCTTGTTTCTGTTGGAAGCTTTATTTTATCATGTCATCATTTTCCAGGAACTTTACAGTTTTGTCTTGTGCAATTCTATTAATTTCCCTTCCACTGAGGTCAGACTTATTGGACCATAACTCTAAGCATGTGACTTATTGTCTTTTCACATACTGTGGTAACGTTTGCAGTTTCTAATCATTCAAGACTTGAGTTCAATGATTTATTAAATAGAATAGATGGTTCCTAAACGAACTGTGCCAGGCGTTTTATGTGTGTTGTTTGGATAATCAGAAGCAAAATTTCACTTTCTTTTAATAATTATTGTTATTCGGATGTTCAAAAGCTATTTGATTTGTGTTCTTCCTTTGCGAGAATAGTAGAGAAATTATCGTTAAAATTTTGTGTTTGTCCGTATGACTTAGTTGTCTGTGCCTTCGCCATTTTGTAGTCTTAGAGGACTTGTTGTTGATGTTAGGCATTTTTACTTTCTTAGTCATTGTGAAAGTCATTGTGATTGGATCTATTTACTACTAGGAGTTCATTGTTTTTTTCTTATTTGATGTTACTATTTTTTTACACAATGCCATGTTTATTGTGCTTGGCTTTCATCATTATTGTTTTGATTTGATTTATGTTCATTGTATTTTTTTTTTTTTTTTGTAAACACTTTTTAATCTATGTTCCAGTAGTTTGGGTTTAGTTATAATTGAGCGTCTATTTATCAATGGAAAGGATGCAGCAGGAACTTTATTACGTTTATAAGTGATTGATTCCCACTTTTTGTTGACATATCTCCCGACTCCAATCACAGTTTTTTAAAATAATTTTAAGTTTGGTGAAGTTTACCATTGAATGATTAAATGCTGTTTATTTACTTTCATATATTGAGAAGGAGGAGGAGAAAGATGATGGTGAAGAGATTATAAACGAAGGTGGATTGGAGAAAGTGGAGAAATAAGCATGTTAAAGGAGAGGGAGCAAGAGGAAGATATGAGGTGAATGATTGAAAAGGAGACTTGAAGATAAATGATGAGGACGAGGAGAAAAATCGGAGAAAGGAAAATTATTTGAAAAGTTGAGCAGAATTGCTGAAGTGAAAGAAGGAAAGAAACCAGAAGAGGAGATAGAGAAGGAGGAAGGAAATACTCGCATGTAAACATGCTTTAAGAACAATAAAATTAACAAACGAACGAAAATGTTTTGGAGAAAAATATATACACTTATTACAACAGAACAGTAAATAAATGATAACCAAACAAATAGAAAAATATACGTGGCTACAAATACAATTGTTGATATTGAAAAGTAAAGAAAGAAAATGTTCAATTAGGATATGAAAGCCAATTTACGTGCAAGCAATATTACACAAAATTGGCAAAATTGTCCCTTTGAAAAAGTAATAATCTTAAAACAAGGAAATAATATTCATTGAGTGATACTTTTAATTTTGTGCTGTCTAATCCTGTCTAGTGTTGTCAAAGGGCAGGAAATTTTGTCTTGTGTGGTTTTCTATCATGTAATGTTGCTTAGTGCTGTTTCCTGTTTTTCAGTACTGTCTTGGGTAGTGTTATGCTGTATGCTGTATTATAAAAATGCTGTCTAGTCCTGCACTTTAGTCCTTTTGTAATTGTATTGTGATCTGCTGTGATGTAATGCCGTGTAACGTTGTCCTCTATAGTGTAATGCTATTTAATCTTTAATCTTGTTTTGACGATATATTTTAACGTCTACTATAATAATTTGTCGTCTATTGCTGTCTTCTATAATGGTATGCTGTTTGATCCTCTTGTGACGTCATCTTGTGGTGTCTGCTGGAATGCTGTGCTCCCTTTGACTATTTTCTATCCTGTTTAATGCTATATATTTTAAGACTATGCCGTATTGTACGATTTTCCACAACGTTATACTATTTGGTCCTCTTACTATATGATATTATGCCGCCTGGAGCTGTCTAGACGCCATCCATCTGATGGAACCCAAGAACCCAAAGAATTGTGTATTGATTCCGCCATAAAGAGGAAGAAGCACCGCATTGATTACACAGTGGTGAGTGAAACTTTGATGTTTTCTGGGACCCGAGGCTGTGTTGGCCAGGCATGATTGGCTCCTGCTGCACACACGCACACAAGCACGCAAGCACACACACACACACACACACACACACACACACACACACACACACACACACACACACACATCGCGTAGTGTAGTGGTTAGCACGCTCAACTCACAATCGAGAGGGCCGGGTTCGGGTCCCGGGAAGTGGCGAGGCAGATGGGCAAGCCTCTTAATGTGTAGCCCCTGTTCACCTAGCAGTAAATAGGTACGGGATGTAACTCGAGGGGTTGTGGCCTCGCTTTCCCGGTGGGTGGAGTGTGTTGTGGTCTCAGTCCTACCCGAAGTTCGGTCTATGAGCTCTGAGCTCGCTCCGTGATGGGGAAGACCGGTTGGGTGACCAGAAGGCGACCGAGGTGAATTACACACACACACACACACACACACACACACACACACACACAATCTCTGCTTCAGTGTTTGCTTCTACTTTTATCATCATTGTTATTATTATTATTATTATTATTATTATTATTATTATTATTATTATTATTATTATTATTATTATTATTATTATTATTATTACTATTATTGATATTATAATTAGTAGTAGTAGTAGTAGTAGTAGTAGTTGTAGTTGTTGTTGTTGTTTGTTTGTCATTATTTCACTTAATAATTTTTTTTCTGTTTTCCTTCTTTTCTGTATTTTTTCTTTTCGTACCTTTCTTCTTTTTTTCTCTTACTCTTCCTCTTCCGCCTCATCCCCAAACCATCTCTCAAAACAAGGATAACGAGGAAGCGATAAAAGGTGCCAAGATAGAAATGGATAAAGCAACAGAAGAAGTTTAGTTGTCAAACATTAAAACCAAAGAAGTAGAAGACAGGATCAACTATCAAGACCACTACAGTAGAGGGATAAACGTGAGGATCGGTGGTGTGAGGAGGGGATTGCGGTGAGACGTGGGAGCAGAAGACGACCCGGGTAACATGCATGTTGTAGGGTGCGATGTAGCTCGTAATGGAATGAGCACACAGGATGGGCCGCGTCGGGATGCTTCTCTGGCTATTGTCAGAGAGGTTGTAATGAGAAATGCTGACAAGCTGAAGTGTGGGAACATTTTCGTGAGTGATGACTTGTGTCCAGTTGTGAAGAACGCTCAGATGTCTCCTGAAATAGGCAAAAGTTTAAGATGTAAGTGTGTGTTGTTACACCGATGACGATGCAGGCAATGCAGACGTGGTGTGCTTGGTGGTGCCGGTGACGTTGTCGGTATGGAAATGACGATGAAAGAGACGAAGGTTTACCTACTCTCAGCTCCCGCAGCACCAAGTCACCCAGTCCCTCAACGTAAACATGGTAGGATAACTCTGCGCAGAAACGTATACAAATTAATGTCGTAATTTGCTATGAAAATGTCTATTCCTGTTATAGGAAATTACACTGTATTTTACTTGTCATAGAGATAGAATACCTCATTGGAGCCTATATTTAATTTATATAGTGAAGTTCCTTTTGTGATTTTCTCTGTTTTAATTACTGTCTTTATTAGTTCGCCTATATATTTCACGCTGTATGATTCCTATCTATTTTTTTAGCAGTTCTTTTTCTTTTTTGATGTAATATTACTCAACTGTTTTCGCAATATACGTTTCTGCATTATCATATATTGAACACGCAGCGTTTATCAGACAAATAATAATTTACATTGTGGATGACGATGATGATGATGATGATGATGATGATGGTTATCATTATTATTATTATTATTATTATTATTATTATTATTATTATTATTATTATTATTATTATTATCATTAATGATCTTAACCAAACTTCTTCCCCTATTCTTTCCTACGCTGATGATACCCCCCTACATAATTCCACGTCCTTTCAGAGATGACCAACCCTTCAGAAAGTCAACAGATCACGCAGGGACGCCACAGAACGCCTGACTTCTGATCTTTCTAAGATTTCTGATTGGGGCACAGAAAACTCAGTACTGTTGAATACCTCAAAACTCATTTCCTCCATCTGTCAACTCGACACAACCTTCTAGTCAACTATCCCCTCTTCTTCAATGACAACCAACTGTCCCCCACTTCTACACTGAATATCCTCGGTCTATCCTTTATTCATAATCTAAACCGGAAACTTTTTACCTCATCTCTTGCTAAAACATCTATGAAGTTAGGTGTTCTGAGGCGTCTCCGCCAGTTTTTCTCATCCCTTCAACTGCTAACTCTGAATACAATGGCCTTATCCGTCCTTGTATGGAGTACTCTCCGCATGTTTGGGCTGTTCCACTCACACAGTTTTATTAGATAAGGTGGAATCAATAGCTTTTCTTCTCATCAACTCGCCTCCTCTGATTGACTGTCCTCAGTTTCTTTCTCACCGCCGAAATTTTGCATCTCTTGCTACCTTTTATCGTTATTTTCATGCTAACTGCTTTACTAATCTTGTTAACTGCATGCCTCCCCTCCTCCTGCGGCCTCGCTGTACCCAGGCTTTCTTCTTCCTCTCATCCCTGTCCAACTTTTAATGCAAGAGTTAACCAGTACTATCAGTCATTCCTACCTTTTTTTCTGGTAAACTCTGGAACTCTCTGCCTGCTTCTGTATTTCCATCTTCTTACGACTAGACTTCTTTTAAGATAGACTTCTTTTAAGAGGAAGGTTTCAAGACATTTGTCCTAAATTTTTCGGGTAATTCATTTTGAAGTACTAAGAGAGCTAACATTAAAGTGGGTCTTTTTTTTTCTTTTCTTTCTTTTTGACCTTTTTTTTTCCCTTGGCCGGACTCCCGTCATGCATTAAAAAGAAAGAAAATAAAGTAGTCATACTAACTGTATTAGTATTAGTAGTAGTAGTAATAATAATAATAGTAGTAGTAGTAATAGTTGCTGTTGTTGTTAGCAGTAACAGTACTAATAGCAGTAGCAATAGTAGTTGTTTTTGTTTTCGTCCATTTTTTCTTTTTGTTATTATCCATCATCCTTATCAACTTACTATTATCATTATTATTGTTATTGTTTTTATTATTATTATTATTATTATTATTATTATTATTATTATTATTATTATTATTGTTATTATCATCATTATTGCTACTATTATTATTGTTATTATTATTATTATTATTATTATTATTATTATTATTATTATTATTATTATTATTATTATTATCATTATCATTATTGTTGTCATTACTATTATTGTTATTATTTTCATTAGTATTATTATTATTATTATTGTAATTATTATTATTATTATTATTATTATTATTATTATTATTATTATTATTATTATTATTACTTTATGTTATAGGTGAAACCGGGCAAGAGCAACAAAAACTATGATAGAAGAAAAAGACCCACTTAAGTGCCGGTCCTCAAAGAAATGCAGTGGAAATGTAGTCAGAAGGCTCCTT
>NC_059302.1:9355924-9358424 GCF_017591435.1 Portunus trituberculatus | reverse complement strand
CTCTCTCTCTCTCTCTCTCTCTCTCTCTCTCTCTCTCTCTCTCTCTCTCTCTCTCTCTCTCTCTCTCTCTTCCTTACGGTCTTACGGTTCAAATTCTCAAAATGTTCCCATGTCTCTTTTTTCTATTTTTAAGGGTTTTGGTGAGAATGATTAGTTTTTTACAGGTATTCTAATATTTCGAGTGATTGTTTAACATGTATCCTGTGTCAAAGTTGAAAAGAAAACACTCAGTTGAATCCATTTTTGGGGCCTTTGAAAATAGTTATGGGAACTCATTGTAAAGAATTCCCCTGATGTGCTGACCAGTGTGGCGTCTCTGTGAGGGCTGCTCTTGTCAATTAGTTTTCTTCAGAGTTCGAGTGGTGACTAAATATGTATGCAACCTCATCAGTAGGGAAAAAAAACTGGCATTGAGTTAATGAAAAATTATTCTTATGGCTCTAAATTGCTGAAATGTAGTTCATGTGGACTTTAGAGCGTTGAAAAATTGTTCGGGACAGTGAATTATTAAAAAATAGTTCTTATGGACACTAAAATCTTGAAAAATCTATCCACCGAGTCTGCTTACACCATATTATACATATTGAATTAAAATATTGAGGCAAAGTCCTGAACATAGGCACAGCGGGGACAAGAGTTGCGTATTGCACAATCTGCGACACTCACCTTGAATCTGCTTGAGGGCTACTGACTGTCCTGCGCGATCTAAACCCGTCACAACTTGAGAGTAGCGACCGTAACTTGGAGCTGCTTGCGTGTGAGGGAAAGGGTCGCCATCGGAAGGAGGAATAGGAGGAAGAGGAAAGTTAAACTGACCGAGACACCTCTAGAGGCAACAGCTGCGTGAGAAGGCAATCCAATCCCAAGTTTAGAGAGTTATCAGTTGCTGACACAATAGCAGCAGCGAGGCGAGTTAGGTTAGGGAGGAGGAGGAGGAGGAGGAGGAGGAGAACGAAGAGGAGGACCAGGCGGCGGCAGGAGCAGTATAAAGGGACAGAGGCGAGGCATGGCAGAGAGGATAGTGCCAAAGAAGATGAAAGGGAAGCTGGGGATGAGGATACATAGAGCAGAGGGACGAGGCAGGGCTAAGGAGTAATAGATAAGGGGAGAGGGTGATAAAGGGGGAGAGGAGTGATAGATAAGGGGAAGGCGTGATAATGGTGACAGTGAGGGGTTCCAGGAAGGATAAAGGATGGTGAGGGGATTGGACAACGAAGGAGCATGGACAGGAATAGAGAGAGAAGTAAGGATAGGAATGTAAGGCAAGAAGTAGATAAGAATATGAAACGGAAAGAATAATGGAGATAAGAATAGAAACAGTAAGAGGCAAGAAGTATAGAAGATAGAGAGAGAGAGAGAGAGAGAGAGAGAGAGAGAGAGAGAGAGAGAGAGAGAGAGAGAGCCAGGATAGGAACAAAACAGGAAAGAAAACTAGAGAATTAATTGAATGGACGCGCTGATAACCTTGAGAAGTTTGAACAGGAGAGGGACAGTAGAAGAGGCGGGAGTGTGGATATTTGGACACAGAGAGAGAGAGAGGGGGTTGGGAGGGAGGTAGAGAGGAAAGCAGGGCAACGGTTAAGGCTTTCAGAGTAGGCGGGGAGTGAGGGAAAGGGAGGAGGTCGCAGAGAGAGAGAGAGAGAGAGAGAGAGAGAGAGAGAGAGAGAGAGAGAGAGAGAGAGAGAGAGAAGCAAGGAGGCAGGCAGGAAGGGAGGCAGACAGGTAGGAAGGGAGGGAGAGAGGGAGGGCAAGGAAAGGCTTTGAGAGGAGGCGCTGATGACCCCGCGGTACAAAGGAAGCCGTGAGTGGACCCAAGCTGTGAGTGGGTGAGGAGGACTTGCTGCCATGATTACAGGAAGGGACGAGCATTGGCTGGTCGGGAGAGGACGAAAGAGACGATGAGGAGGATGAGGACGACGAGGAGGATAAGGAGGAAGAGGAAGATGACGGTGAAGACAATGAGGAGAACAACAGAACTAAGAGGAAGACGGAAGAGGAGGCGGAGGATGGTGACTAGAAGGAAGAAGAGAACAGCAAGGATGACAGTGAAAACAAGAAGGAGAGGAAAAACGAGGAAGAGGGACAGGTGAAAGGAGGACAATGATGATGGAGAAAAAAAATAGGCGAATAAGGAGAATAAAATCTAGGAAAAGGAGGAGGAAAACTTTAAAAAAACTGGAAAAATAGAAAAAAGTAAGGAATATATGTAGTAGAAAAAGAAAAGAAAGAGACAAGAGGAATAAAGAAAGAAATTAATGAAGAAAGAAAAGGACACGACATGAATGAGGGAGAAGAGAGTGACGGACAGGAGCAAAAAGGAAGAAGCGAAGAACGAAGGAAAAGAAGAGGAAAATGTGCAGTAAAGAAGGAAAGAGAAGACCTAAATAAAGAAAGGGAAGAGAAAGACGAGGATAAGAATCCTGCGAGGAAGGGAAGAGAAGGGAAGCAAGGAGGTCAGGGAGTAAGGGAAAGATAAAGGGGAATTTGCAAATACGGAAGG
>NC_059302.1:9305924-9350924 GCF_017591435.1 Portunus trituberculatus | reverse complement strand
TTCTTAAAAAAAGACACGTCGTAGGAAGATGGAAATACAGAAGCACGCAGAGAGTTCCAGAGTTTACCAGAGAAAAGTATGAATGATTGAGGGTACTGGTTAACTCTTGTATTAGCGAGTTGAACAGAAAAGGGGTGAGAAGAAGAAAACCTTGTCCAGCGAGGTCTCAGGAGAAGAGGAGGCATGCATTTAGCAAGATCAGTAGAATAGTTAGAATGAAAATAGCGATAAAAGATAGCAAAAGATGCAACATTCCGGCGGTGAGAAAGAGGCTGAAGACAGTCAGAGGAGGGGAGTTGATGAGACGGAGACGTCGCAGAACGCCTAACTCAATAGAAGCTGTTTTAGCAAGAGATGAGATGTGAAGTTTCCAGTTTAGATTATGAGTAAAGGACAGACCGAGGATATTCAATGTGGAAGAGGAAGACAGTTGAGTGTCATCGAAGAAGAGGAGATAGTTGTTGTGTCGAGTTGATAGATGGAATTGAGACATTGAACACTACTAAGTTTTCCCTGCCCCAATCAGAAAGTTTAGAAAAATCAGGGATCATGCTGTCTGTGGCGTCCCTGCGTGATCTGTTGACTTCCTGAAGGATTGGTCGTCTCTGAAAAGACGTGGAAAAATGTAGGGTGGTATCATCAGCGTAGGAGTGGATAGTGCAAGAAGTTTGGTTATAAGAATATCATTAATGAATAATAGAAAGAGAGTGGGTGACAGAACAGAACCCTAAGGAACACCACTGTTAATAGCTTTAGGAGAAGAACAGTGTCCGTCTACCACAGCTGCAATACGTAGAACGGTAGGAAAGGAAACTTGAGATAAAGTTGCAGAGAGAAGGATAGAAACGGTAGGAGGGCAGATTTGAGATCAAAGCTTTGTGCCAGAATCATAAGCTTTGATATGTCTAACAAAGCAGGAAAAGTTTCACCGAAATCTCTAAAAGAGGATGACCATGACTCAGTAAGGAAAGCCAGAAGATGACCAGTAGAGCGCCCTTAACGGAAACCATACTGGCGATCAGATTAAAGATTGTGAAGTGACAGATGTTTGAAAATTATCCTATTGAGTTACAAATTCAAAAACTTTAGACAAGCAAGAGATTAAAGCTATAGGATGGTGTTTTTTTAAGGATTAGAACGGTCACCCTTTTAAGGAACAGGCTGAATGTAGGCAAACTTCCAGCATGAAGGAAAGGTACAAGTCGATGGACGTAGTTGAAAGAGTTTGGCCAGACAGCACGGAAGCACAGTTTTTGAAAACAATTAGAGCCCATAAGCCTTTCGTGGGTTTAAGCCGGCAAGGGGATGGAAAACGTCATTACGAAGAACTTTAATTAAAGCTATGAAATAATCAGAGGGAAGAGGAGAGGGACAAGCCCAGAATCGTCCAAGGTGGAGTTGTTAGCAAATATTTGACATATGAAATGACAGTTGTGCCATCAAGATGAAATAAAGAAGGGAAAGATGAAGTAAAGTTATTGGAGATGTTTTTGTCCAGATGCCAGAAGTCTCGAGGTGAGTTGGAGTTTGATAAATGTTTGCATTTGCTATTTATGAAGGAGTGTTTGGCAAGTTGAAGAAGAGGCTTGGCATGATTGCGGGCAGAAAATATAAAGTGAATGAGATTTTCATGATGGAAGGCTTAATTTGTGGGGCAGCTTCTCTATCATGTATAGCACGAGAACAGGCTGTGTTAGACTAAGGTTGAGAAGGTTCAAGTTGAGAAGAAAAGTGAAGAATGTGCCCCTCCATGCCAGATACTGTCACCTCTGGTATGCGTTCAGCACACAGAGACGGGGCTCTGACAGGGAAAATCAGCATAATACCTCCTCAACCTCCAACTCGGAGAGGCAAAACGCCAGAGACACCTCCGTTTTAGTGGATCTTGAGGAGGGATTGAAAAAATAGGACAAAATACAGATATGGGATCGTGATCGAAGGAGCCCAATAGAAAAGATAGGGTAACAACAGAAGCAGGATTAGAGGTAAGGAAAAGTCAAGCATGTTGGGCGTATTTCCAAGTCGGTCAGGAATACGAGTAGGGTGTTGCACCAGATGCTCTAGGTTATGAAGGATAGCATAGTTGAAGGCTAGTTCAACAGGATGATCAGTGAAGGGAGAGGAAAGCCAAAGTTGGTGGTGAACATTGAAATCTCCAAGGGTGGAGATCTCCGCGATTATATCTAACTATTTGACTATTTCTTTTTCTGTCTGTCTGTCTGTCTGTCTGTGTATATTTATCTCTGTCAATCTATCTACCCATATATGTATCTGCATATTTATCTATTAGTGGACTGCACATTTGCGTTCAGCTTCTAATTATTTCTTCCATTATTAATTTATCAATCTGATAAATGATTTTACATCGTCTTTCATTCACTGTATATTTCCGTTCGGATTCTCTTTCGTTTATTATTCATCTTGATTTATTTATCCACATTTCTAATTCATACATTTAAAACGTTGCTGGCTTTTTTTTTCTTTTAATAGTTGATTCTGATTCAATGTTTATTTTCTCCTCACTCGCTCGCTATTTTCTCTCAGTTTGGTTACCACGGTCATGTTTCAAGTCGGAATTCTGTGAACGTATCGTGCAAGTTTGTAAAAGATACGTGGAGGAAACGGATAACCTTTTCTCGTGCTGAAATGAGATCAGCTTTGTGTGTGTGTGTGTGTGTGTGTGTGTGTGTGTGTGTGTGTGTGTGTGTGTGTGTGTGTGTGTGTGTGTGTGTGTGTAATTCACCTCGGTCGTCTGCTGGTCACCCAGCCAGTCTTCCCCATTACGGAGCGAGCTCAGAGTTCATAGACCGATCTGTGTGTGTGTGTGTGTGTGTGTGTGTGTGTGTGTGTGTGTGTGTGTGTGTGTGTGTGTGTGTGTGTGTGTGTGTGTGTGTGAGAGAGAGAGAGAGAGAGAGAGAGAGAGAGAGAGAGAGAGAGAGAACTAGTGTGACCTTACTCCAATTCTGTGTAGATTAAAACAAGATTGCTATGTTGAAAACGAGCACGTACACGCGCGCGCACACACACACACACACACACACACACACACACACACACACACACACACACACACAGTTTAATTTTTCTTCTTTTTTATGGTATATTTCTATATTATAGTTTCTTTACATACTTTTCGCTATTTTCAGTAATTTTCTTACCTTTTATAATTCTCTCTCTCTCTCTCTCTCTCTCTCTCTCTCTCTCTCTCTCTCTCTCTCTCTCTCTCTCTCTCTCCCTCCCCGACGTGCCTTTTTTATTTTTATTTCCCCTTCCACTTGTTTCACTTTGTTTCTTTTATTCTTTTTTTTTTCTTCCTTTCTTCCACTCATCATTCTTTGATTGTACATTTTACCGGTCTGGTTTCCCCCTCCGCCATTCTTTTCTTTCGTATGCTCTCTCCAACTTTATTTTGCTTTCCGCTTTTTTTTTTTTTTTTTTTCTTTTCCCCTTGATTTGCTCTTCTTATTAGGTTTGTGTTAACGTTTGGTGGCTCTCATCTTTCTCTTCCTCTCATTTGATGCTCTCTTTGTCATGCGATCGCGTTTATTTGTTTTGTTTTCTGTAAAGGTGTTTTGTTATTGGCCTTAGATGCTTTCAACGTTTCTCTTTTTATTCTTTTTCCTTTTATTTATTGCACCATGTTTAAATGTTGTTTTTTTTATTATTTATCTATTTAGTTTATTTAGTACTGGTTTAATCTGTTCGTGTTAAGAGTGTGTGTGTGTGTGTGTGTTTGCATTTCCGTTTGCGTGCGTTTGTACGTGTGTGGGTGCGTGGCTGCGTTTCCACGCGTGCAAAATTCCTAATCTCATTCCTTAATTTGAATGTGATTCTCTCTCTCTCTCTCTCTCTCTCTCTCTCTCTCTCTCTCTCTCTCTCTCTCTCTCTCTCTCTCTCTCTCTCTCTCTCTCTCTCTCTCTCTCTCTCTCTCTCTCTCTCTCTCTCTCTCTCTCTCTCTCTCTCTCTCTCTCTCTCTCTCTCTCTCTCTCTCTCTCTCTCTCTCTCTCTCTCTCTCTCTCCATACGTTGGGAGGAGTAATTGGCAAGTTTGATGATCGGGAAAATACTTTCCTGTTTTCCTGCTGGAAGATTAGGAGCAAGAGAGAGAGAGAGAGAGAGAGAGAGAGAGAGAGAGAGAGAGAGAGAGAGAGCAGAACTTTTTGGGGGAATTAGAATACTAATAAAGTAAGGGAAGGTGAGACAAAAAGGTGCAGAAACGAAGAAAAGCAAAGACTAAAGGGGAAAGAGACTCACATTTAACAGATTCCACTTTCTGATCTCCGTGGTGTGACTGTAATACTTTACTTATGTCCCCAGTGCATCATCAGTCACCAGGGAACCTTGAACAGCCGGTGGTGGGCATAACAGTGGCCGTGGCGGATGTTAACACACAGCGCTAGACTCAGTAAAAACTTGACTACAGAGGCACCGTTCGCCTTGGGGCCGAAGGTCCCCATACGTGCTGGTTCAAATCCTGCCCACTGTTCGAAGTTAGGAATGGCATCGACTCTGAATGACGGTTCCCCCAATATCAAAATCCTTTATCTAAAGACTCAGACATCGATGAATTATGGAAAACAGAATTAAAACCGAAAATTAGGTAAAGGTAAGCAGGGAACTTTGAAACTGCGAATTATGTATAATGCTTTTGTAATAACATAAGAAGATAAGAAAATAAGGGAAGCTGCAACACGCTGTCAAGTCAAGCCTACACGTAGCTTTCCTTATAGCTATCCACTTGCACCCATCATCCCCATCCATAATTTTGTGTAATGTTCTCTATTGATCTCTATTGATAGGTCCTTAATGATTGCCTTCACAGCAGAATTACTGATTTCATTCCCTTTTTCAGGAGGTAAATTTGATGTGTTGTGTTTCTCCAGTTCTAGTTCACCAGGGAGGGAATAAATAAGGTAACGAGGTATTCTGGTGTTGTGTGTTTCTCTATTGTATTTTTCCTCTCGTGTTCCCGACACGTTGATATACTGGTCAGTTTTAACGATTTGTTTATTGGGTGCTCGTCTTATTTTTTATCAGTGTTAGAGAGATTAGACTCAATGTCTCCATCTATCAACTCGATTTAACCTTCCAGACAACTATCCGCTCTTCTTCAATAACACTCAGGTGATCCTCTCTTTTACATCGAATATCCTTGGTCTGCAAGCATCACGGCAGCTTGAAATTGAGTGAGGAGGGTGAACCAATGGGCTGCTTGCTGTGAGGCGGCAATCAGCCAATCAGAAAATACTTGCATAATTTGTGTCATTTACAATTTTGTACAGAAGGTGGTGTCCAGGTGATGACAGTCTGTTTAAGATAGATTAAGTAAGGAGCGAGGAGACATGTCTCCAAAAACCTCCCGAGTAATGATGGAAAAGGAAGACACCCGAGGCGGCGGCGGCTGCCTTGGGTGGTTCTTCAAACTCTTCAGGAGGAAGAAGCGCGGGTGCCGCCAGAACAAGGATGCCGAGCCATCCTTACAGTTTTCTCGTCGATGTTTTGCAAGACTTTTTCATCGCTGTCTTCGGGTGTCAAGGATGGCTCGGCATCCTTGTTCTGGCGGCACCCGCGCTTCTTCCTCCTGAAGAGTTTGAAGAACCACCCAAGGCAGCCGCCGCCGCCACGGGTGGCTTCCTTTTCCATCATTACTCGGGAGGTTTTTGGAGACATGTCTCCTCGCTCCTTACTTAATCTATCCTAAACAGACTGTCATCACCTGGACACCACCTTCTGTACAAAATTGTAAATGACACAAATTATACAAGTATTTTCTGATTGGCTGATTGCCGCCTCACAGCAAGCAGCCCATTGCTTCACCCTCCTCACTCAACTTCAAGCTGCCGTGATGCTTGCGTGTCATAAGTTGACTATGGATTTATTGAAGACCGGTACAAACTGCAACATCCTCACTACAGCTTAGGTGAATCAGGCTTGACTCCATGCCTTGCTGACCCGCGTGGGGGATGGTAAAGGAGAGAGGTATGGAAAGGGGAGGTACGTACAATGCAAGAATAAGGCTGATTACACACGAAAGGTTTTCGCCTGTCCGGCACATACCGAACAGTTTAGCATTACATTGACTCTTATGGACGTATTCACACGATGCCGGACCAGCAGTCTTATGGTTCCGGCAACCGCACCCTGCCGCACTGCCAGTAAAATCACAATAGCAGAAATGCCGCACAACGGTTTTGTGGTCACGTGTTGCTATGGGTGCTTTCACACATTAAATGTTTCCCGCGTGTAACGAGGGGTATTTCTTATTAAATCTATGAGTTTTCATAGGAAAAATATTGAAGAAAATGAGGATGTCTTTAGTTTTCTCACAATATATGTTAGCAGAGATATCTTGAGTTTTCCGGTTAAATATATGAGTTTTCTTAGCAGTATATATTTAAGAAAGCATATCTTTTTAGATTTCTCGCTAAATGCATAGCTCTGTAACTATCAAATATGACGAGGAGATACCGAAGCGGACGCCTGCCTCGTACAGGTACAGGTAAACCTTAATCTCGTGTGTGTGTGTGTGCATGTGTAGCGGCTGGCAATTAAGCAGCGAACTGTCCAGTGTGAACCCTCTTTAACTTAACGTACCTGACCTGACCTGAGCTTATTTAAGCTAACATTATTTTACTTTATCATAGTATATGTACATTATATGTTCATTTCTTCTTCTTCTTCATCTTCTCTAAATATAAATTCTTTGAACTATGTACCATTCTCCATCCCTGATCTTTTAAATGCTCAATATTTTTTTTTCAATGCTGCTTCTGAGATCTTGCGATATTCAATCTCTAATCTTCCACCAACAATCGTCTTCATCTGCTGATCGGCTCCTTATCTCATCTTTCATCTCATCTTAGCACCGAACCAAAGGCTCACTTATTTTCCTTCACTTCCCACTCTTGTCCTCTACAATTTTTTTCCCATATCCTTGTGCTACATTCTCTCTCTCTCTCTCTCTCTCTCTCTCTCTCTCTCTCTCTCTCTCTCTCTCTCTCTCTCTCTCTCTCTCTCTCTCTCTCTCTCTCTCTCTCTCTCTCTCTCTCTCTCTCTCTCTCTCTCTCTCTCTCTCTCTCTCTCTCTCTTCTTCTATTTTTTTCTTCTTCATTTGCTCTTCCATTCACCCTTTTGTTTATTTATTATCCGCCCCTTCCAATTCCACCTATCCGTCTCTCTCCCTTGTCTGTGTAAGCCACTCGCTTTCCTCTTTCCCTTCACTCTACTTTCTTCCTCCATTCTCTTTATTCTGTTCTCATTGCTCCTTCCTTTCTTCTCTCCCTTCCCGCCTTCATTTCCATCTTCCTACTCGCATATACGTATTTCTCTCTTCTTCCCTTTCCAATTCCCTCCATGCCACTGCTTTTTCCTCCTGTCTATCTCCTCCATCTTTCCCTTCTCCTCTCCCTCTTCGTGTTTTTCCTCCATTCTATATGTGGTGTTTCCCCTTTCTCCTCCTTTCGCTTTCCTCCTCCTTTCTTGTGTTCTCTCCTCTTCCTTCGTTTCCGTACTGTTCAATGCTCCTTTCCTCCTCCTCTTCCTCCTCCGCCTCCTCCTCCTCCTCCTCTTCTTCCTCCTTCTCTCCCCGTTTATCCAATATCTTTGATTTTTCTCTCCCTTTCCCTCTCCCTCTTCTTTTTTTTTCTCCCTCATACTACTCTCACATCTATGACATTCCTCTCTCTCTCTCTCTCTCTCTCTCTCTCTCTCTCTCCCCCCCCTAAAAGCGCACAAGGAAACCTGCACGGGAAGATTAATGCCTTGATGTTGTATAGGAAATTAAAAGTGAAAAAAATGAAAAAAAAAAAAAACTAAGGGCAACAAACAGTCACATGTACACAGAGTAGTAAGCACATGTGACGTACCCTTTTAGGTAAATTAACCGGGTGTGGAGTTTTTCCCTCCTATGTGTTGCCTGTATTCGCTGTAGTCACTGTGGTTCTGAGAAGTTTTTATCCAATTTTTTTTTTTTTTTCGTGTGTGTGTGTGTGTGTGTGTGTGTGTTGTTTGTGTTTTCTGTTTTTTGTTTGCTTGTCTTTCTCTCTCTCTCTCTCTCTCTCTCTCTCTCTCTCTCTCTCTCTCTCTCTCTCTCTCTCTCTCTCTCTCTCTCTCTCTCTCTCTCTCTCTCTCTCTCTCTCTCTCTCTCTCTCTCTCTCTCTCAACTCTTTAAATTCTATTATATTTGTCATGTGTATATCCAATTAATGTGCAAAATTAATGTTGTGACAAACAGCTCTTCGTAGACAGTAATTTTATTGGCAGAAAGTAAACTAATAAATAGAAACACAATAGTAAATGGCAAATAATTACTCAGAAGCCGAATATTAAAAAAGACAAAAGAAATGGCAATTACAATGGAAAAACTAGACACTTTAAAGATCTGGTGTTTGTCCATTAATGCTGCAAGTCGTTCTTCGTGTTTGTCCAGGAATGCTGCAAGTCGTTCTTTGTGTTTGTCCAGGAATGCTGCAAGTCGTTCTTCGTGTTTGTCCAGGAATGCTGCAAGTCGTTCTTCGTGTTTGTCCATTAATGCTGCAAGTCGTTCTTCGTGTTTGTCCAGGAATGCTGCAAGTCGTTCTTCGTGTTTGTCCAGGAATGCTGCAAGTCGTTCTTCGTGTTTGTCCAGGAATGCTGCAAGTCGTTCTTCGTGTTTGTCCAGGAATGCTGCAAGTCGTTCTTCGTGTTTGTCCATTAATGCTGCAAGTCGTTCTTTGTGTTTGTCCAGGAATGCTGCAAGTCGTTCTTCGTGTTTGTCCATTAATGCTGCAAGTCGTTCTTCGTTTTTGTCCATTAATGCTGCAAGTCGTTCTTCGTGTTTGTCCATTAATGCTGCAAGTCGTTCTTTGTGTTTGTCCAGGAATGCTGCAAGTCGTTCTTCGTGTTTGTCCATTAATGCTGCAAGGTGTTCTTCGTGTTTGTCCAGGAATGCTGCAAGTCGTTCTTCGTGTTTGTCCATTAATGCTGCAAGGTGTTCTTCGTGTTTGTCCAGGAATGCTGCAAGTCGTTCTTCGTGTTTGTCCAGGAATGCTGCAAGTCGTTCTTCGTGTTTGTCCATTAATGCTGCAAGTCGTTCTTCGTTTTTGTCCAGGAATGCTGCAAGTCGTTCTTCGTGTTTGTCCAGGAATGCTGCAAGTCGTTCTTCGTGTTTGTCCATTAATGCTGCAAGTCGTTCTTCGTGTTTGTCCAGGAATGCTGCAAGTCGTTCTTCGTGTTTGTCCATTAATGCTGCAAGTCGTTCTTCGTGTTTGTCCAGGAATGCTGCAAGTCGTTCTTCGTGTTTGTCCAGGAATGCTGCAAGTCTTTCTTGAGATGTTACGGTTTGTCTTTGTGTAGAGTTCTTTAATTTAACAAAGAAATTTCCCATTGACGTGTAACATTGTTGGAAGAGATTTTTGTGCAACGACCATATTTTCCTAATGCCCTAAAAAAGTGGACCGTCGTTTAGGGGCAAGAGACTCATTGAAATAGTGGCTTTACTGTATAGCGGGCTTGAACTAACTCGACTTTTTTTTGGCACGGTTCAGTAATTTCACTAATTAGTCTTCTTTTTCCTTTTTGTTCTTTTTAGCCCAGATAGTGTGTTACATTGATATATGGATGTAACATTTTCACGTGGAGTTGGTGTTTCCTGGTGTTCACTACCAGGTCTGGAGGGTCCTTGTTAGTTGACTCCGCCAGGGAATTGGGCCAATAATTATCACTGTAGCCTTACGCACGTGCTGGGCAACATTGTCAATGGTTGTTTCTAGATCGATGATTTTTCTAATGCACTGAATTTGGTTTTTAAAGTGATCAATTTGTTTATCTTTTACTCTATTGCAGATTGTAGTCAATTGTCTGAATAACTTCGCAGGTGACATTTATCAGAGGTAGCATTTCAAGTGATAGGTTAGTGCTTGCAGCAACTTCGTTGGAAATAAACTCAGGTACGTTAGGCACATCAGTGGTAGTGGTAAGACTACCAAACATGAGACAAGTAGTTGCCCTATCCATATTAATGTTGTTTTCCACGTTCTTAACTTAGTTCCACGTTGTCAGCGGGCCATCACAACTATACGAGTAATAATGTCATCACGCAACAGAAATAGTGCACTGAAGGTAAGAAAAGACAGTGAATCTGAGTGGCACGGGACATGATTACGTTGTTGGCGCTGGAGTTGTTTGCCAGATTTCTGCAATTTTCTGGATGTTACTAGCTCACTGTTTTGTTCTTTTGACTTCTAATTGGACTGAAAACATACCTGAGGCAGCCAGTACAATTACTGGCTGTTGAAAGTTGTACGGGAGTAAGAAAGGAATATATTGTTGGAACTTGGTGAGAGACGAACGCCACTAAGTAGCTGGGACATTCTCTCTCTCTCTCTCTCTCTCTCTCTCTCTCTCTCTCTCTCTCTCTCTCTCTCTCTCTCTCTCTCTCTCTCTCTCTCAAAACGTCATACAGTCTAAATATTGGTAAATCTATTCTCTTAATCATCTTTTCTTTTCCTGTACAGTGTCTCATGTGCTGTAAGAGAGGTTACAACATTACAGCATAGGAGTGAAAACGAGCTGCAGGTATTGTGAAATAGTGAAGAAAATGAAATTGCGAATGAGGGAAATGGATTTAGAAGTAAAGGCTAACGTAGTAATGAACGCCGAAAGGATTTTATTTATTACGTCAATGGAGTAAAATTACGCATATATTCATTTACGAGTGCAGGTATTAAAGATTATGCTTGATGGTGGAAAGGTTGAAAAAGGTAAGAGAGGGTATGTGTGAAATTCCAAAAGCTATGTTATTATTTTTATTTTATTTTTCATTTAACTCAACAAAATTATTTAATTTTACAAAATTATTTAATTTTACAAAATTATTTAATTTTACATACTTGACAAGTGTGTGTGTGTGTGTGTGTGTGTGTGTGTGTGTGTGTGTGTGTGTGTGTGTGTGCGTGCGTGCGTGCGTGCGTGCGTGCGTGCGCGCGTGTAGATATATGCGTGTCTTTCTTTCTCTGTGTGACTGTCTTTCGCTGTGTGTGTGTGTGTGTGTGTGTGTGTGTGTGTGTGTGTGTGTGTGTGTGTCAGTGTGTGTAATGGGCGGCCGGAACTATGGGTTCAAATCGGATGAAATTCGACAGGTTTATTGGAATCCTACCCCAGATGGGTTGAAATAAATTTGATCCAGAGTGCAATTTTCCTAGACTTTTTTTAGCTGGGACGAAATCCCCTTCGGAAAATGCAAATTGCGCCTTCATACCTAGAATGTTGGTCGTAATGGTAGTGCACCGTTTTGGAGGCAGCGTGTGCAGCGGAGCGAGGGCAAGGCCAGGGCGGAGGTCACGACAGTAGCGACATGTTATAGTTTTCGAGTGAACTCATCATGTGTTATACATTCTTTTGCTTCAGTGGCTTCATCGTGAAACAGTAAAGCGCAACCGTGACCTGTAGGGCTGCTGTTGCCTTGTTACTGCTGCCGCTGCTGCTGCTACCAGAAAAAAGGTATAAATTTGCGACAGCGTTATTCATGAGTCCTGTCGTCATTCACCTTCACTGTACTGAGCCAAGCGATGCGTGGTCACGTGAGGACAAACGACTCCGTGAGTGAAATGTTGTGCACTCACTTCCAACGAACTGTGTGATGGCGACTCTTCATTGACTAACTCCTTCCTGCTGCTGTTGTTGATGTTGATGATGATGATGGTGGTGGTGGTGGTGGTGGTGGTGCTGCTGGTGCTGCTGCTGCTGTTTTCAGTGATGGAATTGTGCTGCTTATTCGCCTCACCACCATCGTCACCTCCTCAAAGATTTCCCCCAAGCCTCTCTTACACGCGTACCGGAGATTGATGGACTTAATTTTTCTTTCTCCTTTCCATTTTCTTTTCATATATTTTTCGTCATACGCTTCTTTTTCTTTTCTTTTTCTTCTTTTTCTTTATTTTTATTATCATTATTATCATTTTATTATTATTGTTATTACTTAATATTTTTATTATTATTATTATTATTATTATTATCATTATCTATATCATTATTATTTTTTTAGATTTCATTTTTTATTGTTGCTGTTATTATTATTATTATTATTGTTATTATTATTATTATTATTATTATTATTATTATTATTATTGTTGTTGTTATTATTATTATTATTATTATTATTATTATTATTATTATTATTATTATTATTATTATTATTATTATTATTATTATTATTATTATTATTATTATTATTATTATTATTATTATTATTATTATTATTATTATTATTATTATTATTATTATTATTATGACATGTTTGTATTACTCCTGTTACTGTTGTTGCGATTGTTGTTGTGGTTATTGTTGTTTGTTGTTGTTGTTGTTGTTTTGTTTTTCACTAAATAATTCAAAAAGGGCACGTGTCTTTTAACCTTCGTTCTGGAAAAAGGGAAAACAAAGGTAGAATCTAACGCTGTCTCTCTCTCTCTCTCTCTCTCTCTCTCTCTCTCTCTCTCTCTCTCTCTCTCTCTCTCTCTCTCTCTCTCTCTCTCTCTCTCTCTCTCTCTCTCTCTCTCTCTCTCTCTCTCTCTCTCTCTCTCTCTCTCTCTCTCTCTCTCTCTCTCTCTCTCTCTCTCTCTCTCTCTCTCTCTCTCTCTCTCTCTCTCTCTCTCTCTCTCTCTCTCTCTCTCTCTCTCTCTCTCTCTCTCTCTCTCTCTCTCTCTCTCTCTCTCTCTCTCGGCACAGATATTCATGAAGATGCAAATTTTCATACTTCACTTCGTCGGTCCTATTTTGATTGTATACAGCATTGGAGAGAAAAATACTTGACACGCTGGAGAGAGAGAGAGAGAGAGAGAGAGAGAGAGAGAGAGAGAGAGAGAGAGAGAGAGAGAGAGAGAGAGAAAGAGAATGGAAATACTCGAAGGAAAGAAGGTAAATTGAATAGTATGTTAGTTTTAAATGTATTTTTTCCCATATCAACGCTTCCATATTACCATTTTGTACCTGGCCGGGAAAGTAATTAGTGTGGTCGCCTTGCTGATAAAGGTGCGACAGTGTGTGTGTGTGTGTGTGTGTGTGTGTGTGTGTGTGTGTGTGTGTGTGTGTGTGTGTGTGTGTGTGTGTGTGTGTGTGTGTGTGTGTGTGTGTGTGTGTGTGTGTGTGTGTGTGTGTGTGTGTGTGTGTGTGCGTGCGTGTGTGTGTTCTTGAAGGAAATAAAAGGAAGAAAGGAAAGAAAATATGAAAACTTTAAAGGAAGAAGTAAAGAAAGTGAAAAGTGCGAGAGAAAACACACACACACACACACACACACACACACACACACACAGAGAGAGAGAGAGAGAGAGAGAGACAGACAGACAGACAGACAGACAGACAGCAGGTACAAGACGAAATGATCTTCCCATAAAGAACAAATCTGGGAATAAAATATAGCAAGGGAAACATAATCATGGGACCCCTTTGAAGTCTTCTCGGCAACGCTGCCCTCACTAGATTCAATTTCCTGAGTTTTATGAGTGAGATCTGCGACTGAGCGAGTGTGTATGTGTGTGTGTGTGTTAGAGAGAGAGAGAGAGAGAGAGAGAGAGAGAGAAATAAGGTGCAGGATGGGGCGCGCTTAGAGTAAAGAAGTGAATGAATGAATGAGTATAAACCTTTGAGTGAGTTAATATTTAGGTTAGTAAATGAATGAGTAAATAGACGAGTTTTGCCTGTGTGCGAGTGAGTGAGTGAGTGAGTTAATGAACAATGTAGTGAGTGGGTATGTGCGAATGAATGTGTGTCTGACTATCCGAGTGAGTGAATGAGTGAAGAAGCGAGTGGGGAAATCAGGAAGGAAAGAAAGATGTGTGTGTGAAATGAAAGGACACATTTTATCATCTGTTTGTGGAATCCTTGATATTTTTATTTTCTTTGGGATTTGTATTTCATTTCCCGTTTTCTTTTTGGTACTCTTGTTTTCTCATTCGTAATCTCATTTCACAATTTTTTCTCTTCCACTTTTATGCTTCTGTCTCTTTCCTTCATTTGTTTACTTATTCTCATATTTTATTCATTTGTTTATTTAATTAACATACTTACATATTTACTTATTTATTTTCTTCTATTTATTTTCGCTGCTCATTTTTTTTTCAACCAGAAAAGAGATAAATGAATGCGAGTGTGGATTTATTTTCTATCCTGGACAGCTTTTTTTATTAATTTTTATTTCCGTTTCTCCTTTTCCATGTTTTTCTCCTTTTCCTTCATTTCTATTTTCCCATTTCTTTCACTTTCGTGTTTTGCCTTCGCTGTTCGTTTCCTTTGAAGTAAAAGAGAAGAGAGAGAGAGAAAGAAGAAAAAAGGAGGAGCTGGAGGAGGAGAAGAATGGTGGTTCAAGAAATGGATATATTCAAGCACTTTTAGTTTGGATTGGTTGGCCTTGACTGACTTAATCCTTTCACTGCTATTCGAAATGTTTCTTAATTAATCACCATTCCATGACCCCTTTTCTTTATATTCAGCCTCTTCCCAGCACTGTACTGCCTTTTTTATGCAAGAGGGAACGCTGCCAAGGGGCACAAGATGTTAGAAAAAAAGACTAACTGAAACTGCTTAGAAATTGCAAAATCTATCTTTTTTTCTTCTTCTTCTTTTCTTGTTGACGTTTGTAAATAGTCCATGCGTTGCTTTAAGTGCTGTAACTAATTGTATATTAGTGAATGGCTTATTCGAGCTAGACCGGCTTAACTTGGCCTGGAGTGGAATGATTTTGTCAAAGGTGAGTGATGTTGATCTCGAGTGCCTTAAGTGTCTAGATTATATTACGTTAATCTAGAATAGTGTAGATTTGTGTGATTGATTGATTTTGGTCTGTAGAATGACTTGGATTGCTTTAGATTGACATAGGTTAGTCTAAATTGCTTTGAATTGACCTGGAGAGTAACTTGTTGGTCTAGAGTGTCTTAGATTGGACTAGAATGGTTTATACTTGCCTAGGTTAGCTTAAGTTCGCCTCGTCCGGCTTAGACTGAGGTAGTGTAGCTTGTGTATGGCTTGATTATTCTTTCTTGGGAATTAGGCTGGCTTGGAAGTTAGGTTAGGCTTAGAAAAGTGTATATTTTATTCTTGTTACTGCGTTGGATTCATTATTTGTCTTTCTAATGTATTATTTCTTTATATACCAATTTCTTCTTCTTCTTCTTTTATTTAGTTATGCATCTTATCCATCTATTCTCATAATTTCACTACCCGTATTTAGAAACGCTTGTCATGTAGTCAGGACAGTGTTAGGAAGCCACAAATACCATTAATAAAGTCTCCGGAGCATTGTTTTTTTCTCATTGGAGATGCCGAATGCTTGGTAACTACGAGTACTAGGAAAAAAAACATTAAAATACTCCTGAAACGCATAACACCCTTAGAACACTTTAAAATGCAATTGAGAGAGAGAGAGAGAGAGAGAGAGAGAGAGAGAGAGAGAGAGAGACGTTATGATTGGTTCTCCATGTTGTGGAAGAGAGGCGGAGAAGAGGTAGAAGGGGAAGCCATGGGAAGAGGGGGAGGGTAAGTGTTTTTTTTCGCCCCTTGAGAACATGTTTTTCCTCCACTCGTTCTCTCCTTTCCCTCCCACCCTCCCACCCTCTTCTCTATTCCTCCCTCCCACACTTTTTGACCTGTCGTCTCTCTCTCTCTCTCTCTCTCTCTCTCTCTCTCTCTCTCTCTCTCTCTCTCTCTCTCTCTCTCTCTCTCTCTCTCTCTCTCTCTTTTCCTTCATGCTTCGCTTTTTCTTTTCTTTTGTGACCTTTCCGGTCTTTAAAACAACCTTCACTCTCTTCCTCCCTGCTTCTCTCCTTTCATCCATTTTTTCTTCCTTCCCTCTTTCTTTCATCCTTCATCTTTGCTCTTCCTCGATTTCCTTGTTCTTCCTTCCTTTATGACTCTTTCCATTTCTTCCATATTCATAGTTTTGCGTTTTTTTCTTTTATGTAGGAGGGAAACCGGTCAAGAGACAGAAAAGTTGATTAAAAAAAAAGTTTCTGTGAGGTACCAGTCTCCAAACAGGATCAAAAGAGTTAGCCAAATGTGTGAGATAATGTCTTGAAACCTCCCCCTTTAGAGTTCAAGTCATCGAAGGGTGGAAATTGTGGAAATACAGAAGCAGGCAGGGAGTTCCAAAGTTTACCCGAGAAAGCGACGAATGATTGAGCGTACTGGGTAACTATTGCGTTAGAAAGGTGGACAGAATAAAGGTGGGAAAAGAGAAGAAAGTCCTGTGCAGCGAGGCCTCGGGGGTAGAAGAGGCATGCAGTTAACAAGATCAGATCCTCCTCTCCGCCTCCTTCTCCACCTCCTCTTCTTCCTCTTTTTTTTTTATTGTTGTTGGTGTTGTAGTTGTTGTTGTTGTGGGTGGTGGTGGTGATGGTGTTGTTGTCATTATTATTATTATTATTATTATTATTGTTATTATTATTATTATTATTATTATTATTATTGTTGTTGTTGTTGTTGTTGTTGTTGTTGTTGTTGTTGTTGTTATTATTATTATTATTATTATTATTATTATTATTATTATTATTATTATTATTATTATTATTATTATTATTATTATTATTATTATTATTATTATTATTATTATTATTATTATTATTATTATTATTATTATTATTATTATTTTATTATTATTATTATTATTATTATTATTATTATTATTGTTGTTGTTGTTGTTGTTGTTGTTGTTGTTGTTGTTGTTGTTGTTGTTGTTGTTGTTATTATTATTATTATTATTATTATTATTACTATGATTATTATTATTATAATTATTATTATTGTTATTATTATTATTATTATTATTATTATGATTATTATTATTATGATTATTATTATTATTATTATTATTATTATTATTATTATTATTATTATTATTATTATTATTATTATTATTATTATTATTATTATTATTATTATTATTATTATTATTATTATTATTATTATCATTATTATTATTTATTACTATTATTATTATTATTATTATTATTATTATTGTTGTTATTATTACTATTATTATTACTATAATTATTGTTACTATTATTATTATTATTATTATTATTATTATTACTATTATTACTTTTGTTGGTGGTGGTGATGGTGGCGGTTGTCGCTGCGGTTGTGGTGGTGGTGGTGATGTTCATTTTCTGTCCTCCTCCTCCTCCTCCTCCTCCTCTTCTAACCATTGATAGTACAAACACCAATCGAAATAATGGTTACGTGATTATAAGTAAACGTTTCAGATCAGACGAGGCTAAACATTATTTCTTTATTAAAACAGTAAATATCTGGAATTCTCTCCCAGCACAAGTTTTCGGCAGTAATACAATACAAACTTATGAACATAGGTTGGACAATTACCTCGCATCAGTATCTCAAATAATGTACCCTGCGCCTGTTTCATTTTCTTCCTTTAGTTATTGTATAAGATAGTAGCATTTATCTTTCAATCTTTCCTATCACATCCTTGACTTTCTCTCCCCTGTACCCTCTTGTTTTCTTTCCTTGAATCCTGGTCTCCTTTAGCCTTTAACTCGTATACGGAATTTGTAGTGGTAGAATAGGCACACAGACATCATCGTTAGGCCCAGTACGGCTATAGATGTCGGTTCTTTCATTTGTATTCCTCCTCCTCTTCTTCCTTTTCACCCAGCGAGCCACACATGACTTATGTAGGGTCAATTCTCACTATCCACCGACTCTCTTTGAGCATCTCCCCCCTCACATTCCACTCCAACATCATCCTCTCCACTCTCTCCCCCAGTCCCACCCTGCTCGCCCCCGTCCCGCTTTGCCTTGCCTTTCCATTCCATTCCCTTGTCGCTTGAGAGAGAGAGAGAGAGAGAGAGAGAGAGAGGGGATGAACTGTTTTTTCCTCCTCCCTTTTCTCTCTCTCTTCGTCCTCATCGCCTCCTCTATGATCTCTGACCTTTCCTTTTCCCCTTCTCCCTCTTCCCCTCTTATCTTCAATCTTCCTTCTTTCCCCATCCTTCCCTCCTATATCATTCCTCCCGTTTATCCCCCTCTTCTTCTTTTCCCACACCATCCTTCCCTTTCCAAAATTTATCAACATTCCCTCCCATCTGCCCGCTCTCCTTCCCTTTCCCAGCCTCCCCTCCATTTCTCTTCTCCCCTCCCCTTTCCTTTACCTGCGCGTCAGTTATGACACACAACCCGATTAGAATACAAGTCCACAGCGGTCACGTTCACCTACACCTGAGGAGAGAGAGAGAGAGAGAGAGAGAGAGAGAGAGAGAGAGAGACAGAGAGAGAGAGAGAGAGTATGTGTATGTGTGTGTGAGTGAGAGTGATGATATGTGTTACAATATATCACACGCACAACCATACGTCTAAATTCAACGTATATATTACAGAAGTTAATTAAGCAAACATCTCTTGACCGCCATTGCAAGAAGAAGAAGAAGAAGGAGGAGGAGGAGGAGGAGGAGGAGGAGGAAAAAGAAAAAAAAACAATAGGAAAAGGATGTAAAGGAGGCTTATGAGTAGACAGTAATAACTGATAGATGAGTAATGAAAGAAGAAAGAGAAGAAGGAATAATGGGAAGAGGAGGAAAAGAATATAGATTACGGGGAGGAGTAGGAAGAACTGAATAAGGAGAATAAGAGTAGAGGAGGAGGGAAGAACAACAAAGACTATAAAGAAATGGAAAGGAAATATAGAGTAAAAGGATTAGGAGAAGTAGAGAAAAAGAAAAAGAAAAAGTTATGAGGATAAGTAAGAATAACTAAGAAAAGAGGAAGAAGAGAAAGAGGAGGAGGAGGAGGAGGAGGATGAATAAGACAACGACGAGTAAGGAAGAGAAAAGCTGATTTAGGATAGAAGGAGAAACAAGGAGTAAGAAAAAGAGAAGCAGAAAAAAGGATGAGAAGAATGACGATGTATGGAAGGCAAATTAGAGTAGAAGTAAAAAGAGAAAAAGAGGAACAGGATAAGAAACAGTAACAATAACAAGGAAAGGAAGGAGTAGCAGCAAACACACTCGGAGAGAAATAGAAGAAAAATATAGTGGAAGGAGGAATAAGAAGAAGAACAAGTTAAAGAAGGAGAATGAAGAAGAGAAATACTAAGAAAGGAAGAAGATACTGAGTCGAAGAAGAAGGAGTTAGAACAACAACAACAACAAAAAGCTTAAGAAAAGAATGAAAAAGAAACGAAGAGCAACAGCCTGAATGAGAGTCACAGGGTGTAAGTTAGGTTAGGGTAGGGATACTAAGAAAGGAAGAAGACACAGTCGAAGAAGAAGGAGAATGAACAACAACAACACCAACAACAACAACAACAATCTTAGAAGAAATGAAAAGAAAAAAACAGGAGAGGCAAAGGTTAGGTTATATTAGGAATGTTAAGAAAGAAGGAAGGAAGAGGAGTATGAACAACAACAATAACAACTGCAACAACAACAATAGCAACCTAATGAAGACAAAGAAGAAGAAAAGATTAAGGAGAGGCACAGCTTAGGTTAGGTTAGGTTAGGTTAGGAATATTAAGAATGGAAGGAGGAGGAGGAGCAAGAATAATTATAACCTAAAATAAAGAAGGAAAAGAAAACGAAGAACAGCATCTTAAAGGAGAGGCACAGGTCGTCTTGGTCATGTCGTGGTCGTCTCGAGGCGTGGTGGTGAGGGCGGCGGTGGATGCGGCAGTACCTCTCAGCTCTAAGCCCGCCCCAGAGTTACGGCCCCCTCGCGTTCTATCGCCGAGCCAAGTGACGAATGGCTCAACTTGCGTCGTTAGCGGCGGCGCCTCGGGTCACTGAATTGCCTCGTTCGCCTGAATTTCGCTCGTAGACGCAATTAAGGGAAACATATCGACAGCCGTGCGTGTAAAGAGGTGCTCGCCATGTCCCCCCCTCACGTCCCCTCACTCTCCCCTTCAGTGGTGCAGGTAGGGGTGTGTGTGAGTGAGTGAGTGAGTCTAAAGAAGTGAAGGAGTAAATGTCGTTAACGGATATCTGTATTCCTATGGACGTGAGTAAGTGAGAGTGAATGGTCAGAGGGAGCGTGAAGGAGTGAATGTAGCTGACAGCGATACTCAGTCCCAGGGGAGTGAGTAATGAGTAGGTGACAGGGTGACGCTACAAAGGAAGGGTGAAGGCGTGAATGTCGCTAACGGAACTGTGCACTACTATAACTATCTAGAGAGTGAGAGAGAGAGAGAGAGATTCGGATTATGATACTGCGGACGAAAGACGCACGCACGCACGCACGCACTCACTCACTCACTCACTCACTCACTCACTCACTCACTCACTCACACACACACACACACACACACACACACACACACACACACACACACACACACACATCGTGGTTCAGTGGTAAAGATGCCGAGTCTGTTGGCCGCCATATTTCGCGTAGGTTTGAACCCCACTAGGGACTGGTCACTTCTGGGATTTTTCCGCTGACAAGCGGGGCAGTTACTGTCTCTCCTGACCAGGGGGGTGAGGTGCGTGGTGTGTAAAGTCACAGTCTTACCTGAAGATCGGTGATGATGGGCTCTGAGCTCGCACTGAGAGGGTAACGGTTGGTGGTTGCTGGTCTGTTCGTGATCAGGTCTTGGTGAATACGCTCACACACACACACACACACACACACACACACACACACACACACACACACACACACACACACACACACACACACACACACACACACACACACACACACACACACACACACACACACACACACACACATATCATTGTTACAAGGTTTCTGTTTATTTTACCTTCCAAATATCACATTTTTCACGTCATTGGTATTGCTACTAATACTACTACTACTATTACTACTACTAATAATAATAATAATTGATAATAATAATAATATAATAATAATAATAATAATAATAATAATAATAATAATAATAATAATAATAATAATAATAATACTTATTGCTCTTACAAAGAATTTGTTTTATGCTTACTAAAGTATAAAAGAGAAATATATAAATTTAAAATATTATCAAAACTCAGTCATATCTAAACATATCCCAACAACTTACCTGAGAGAAAACATTAATTCATCCCTACTTCTAACTTACACATTCTTAATCATACATTACATAAAACCTGCATTGCTGATATTCCTGCGTGCTGCCTTCTTTTATAAAGAGTTGGTTACCCGTCAGTATCCTGACACTTGATGGAATATACGACTTCCTGAACCGAAAAGTTCGGTCCTGCACAGACCTCTTTTTTGCCAGATGGTAACATTTTACCACATGAGTGCAGTGAGTGACTGGGGTTATTTTTATAACCTTTAGTCTTTAAGTAACTGCTTTTTGTATATATTTCTAACTGATTTTGTATTTTTGACACTTAATCGGTTACATATCATTATTATCTTGCTTGTTTTACCGTTAGATTTCAGAATACTGTTTTCATGCTGCAACACATCAAATGAAAATACTGATTGTAGTATACTGTTGTAGTACAGATCCATTATTTTATTCCTTACATTGAATTTATAAGGTTTTCTGTCAAAAAACATCCTTGTATTTGCTTTCTTATATAAACTATATTTGTGAAAGTTAAAAATAAGTATATTGTCTATAATCGTTCCTGAATATATGTGTTCTACTATTTCAACAGTTCCATCATTAATTACCAAAGGTTCTTGTATAGGAGTCTTACTAAAATCAATAATCATTTCTTTAGTTTGTTAACATTTTTTCTAGTAAATTCTTCTTCCACCATCTTCTGAAACTGTTAACTTCTTGTCTATACCTAACATCATCATTTACTCATAGAAACTATGGAAGTATCATCTACATATCTAAATATCTTATTATAATCATTTCTAGTTTTGCAATCATTTATGTATAGAGAAAACACTAGAGGGGACAATACACAACTCTGAGGTGCACTTATACATATATGTCACAATTATGCCAGATTTATTCTTTAACTGTTACATACGTATTGCTGTCTTCCTACCAAAAAGTCGTGTACCCATAGAACAAGTGAAGGACTCATGTTAAGACCAATGAGTATATCCATCAGCAAATGAGGTTGTTTAATGTTGAAAACACTTGAAAAATCAACTGAAAATGCAAAGCGTTCATTGGATTTATTTACATTTTTTTTTAATATATGTACTTCTTATTTTTGTATATGAGAGGAAAGCTGACCATAGGCAACATTAAAAGTGAAACAAAATAGTCCACTTAGTTACCAGCCCCTAGCAGGTCTGACAGTTAGCCAAAAAAAAATAAATAAATAAATAAAATAAATGTTTTGAAACCTCGATCTTTAAATGAAGTTAAGTCATAGAAAGTTGGAAATACAGATGCAAATAGAGAGTTCCACAGTTTACCACAGGAAGGTATGAAGAATTGAGACTACTGGTTAACTCTTGCATTAGAGACTTGGACAGAAAAGGGATGAGAGGAAAAAGAAAGCCTTGTGGAGCGAGGCCGCAGGAGGAGGGGAGGCATGCAGTTAGCAAGATGAGAAGGGCAGTTAGCAATGAAAAAAGAGGTAAAAGATGGCAAGAAATGCATCGTTATGGCGGTGAAAAGAGACAAAGACAGTCAGTTAGAGAAGAGGAAGCGATGAGACCAAGAGCTTTTGATTCCACCCTATCTAATAAAACTGTGTGAGTGGAATCCCCACATACATGCGAAGAGTACTCCATACATGGGTGGATAAGGCCCTTGTACAGACCCCTCAGAATGCCCAACATCATAGAAGCTGTTTTAGCAAGAGATGAGATGTGAAGCTTGCAGTTTAGATTATAAGTACAGGACAGACCGAAGATATTCAGTGTAGAAGAGTATAGAAAAGTGCAGTCCTTCACATCTCCTCCTCCTCCTCCTCCTCCTCCTCCTCCTCCTCTTCCTAGTTTTCCTCCCCCTCCTCCTCGTAGTCCTCCTCCTCTTCCTCCTCCTCCTCCTCCTCCTCCTCCTCCTAGTCGTCGTCGGAGTAGTATACAGAAAAGACATTGAAAAACTGGGAAAGGTCCAGCATAGATTGGCGAAAAATATTTCGATATTGAGAAACAAGCCGTATGAGGAAGCGTTAAATTTATTCAGCTTAACAAAGCGCAGGATAAGAGGAGACCTAATTGAAATTTTCAAAATATTTAAAAGATATAACAACCTTTCCAGCAAGAAGGAAAGGTAGAAGTCGGTAGAATTGAAAAAGTTTGGTCACGCAAGGTGCAAGCACAGAGGTACAGTTTTTAGAACAACAGGAGAGACCCCATTAGGTCCATAAGCCTTCCGAGGTTTATCCAGCGAGGGCATGGAAAATATAATCGCGATGAATTTTAATCAAAGGCATGAAATACCCAGAGGGAGGAGAGGGAGGGACAAGCCCAAAATCGTCCAAGGTAGAGTTATTAGCAAAGATTTGACGAGACTTCAAGTTTAGAGACATGATATAGCAGTAGTGCCATCAGAATTAAATAAAGAAGGAAAAGATGAAGAAGCAAAATTATTGGAGATGGTTTTGGCCAGATGTCAGAAATTTCGAGGGGAGTTAGATTTTGAAAGATTTTGACATTTTCTATCAATGAAGAAGTGTTTGACAAGTTGATGAACAGATTTGGCATGATTCTGGACAGAAATATGAAGCACATGAGACTCAGGTGATGGAAGCTCATGTACCTTTTGTGTGCAACCTCTCTATCATGTAAAGCGCAAGAACAGGCTGTGCTAAACTTTAGAAGGTTTAGATTGAAAGAGTGAGGAATTTACACCTCTATGCCAGATACTACCATCTCCGTTTGTAAAGTTTTGGGGTATTTATTTATTGTAGCGTGTTGTGTTATTGTTTAATCAACATTACTCATTAATAAGGCCTCCGAGCGGTAAAAGGTAGTCACTGTCTTTTGATACCCAAGAATTTAAGAAAACCCGTTAGTACATTTACTACTTATAGTTTATTTTCACTTTCGCTCAAGTACTGAGCCAAAGAGCACTGAATCTCAGCACAGTGATTGTCTGTTTGTCACTGTTCTTGTCACAACAATAAAGTCATTTAAAACACTGTCACTTGCACTTATTACCTGTCTTAGGCAAGACTCAGGTAATTGTCTCTGTGCGAATGTTCGTGTCAGAGTTCACATGCACACACACAATCCCTGCGCACCGCGCATGCCGCCTCGCTGGTCAGATCGGAGCTCTCCACCTAACTGCCTGGGGCGTCGCAGGCTCGCTGCATTCCCTGAGGTGCGGTGCTTGTGAGCACGTGATAGGGTGTGACAACATAGGTGACAGGTTTCACAGGATCACATTTCACATGTGAATTATTTTATCTAGCTATCGCCTTTTCGAACAGATAAGCACTTACAGATATTATGATTATTATATTATTGCTTATGATAGTTATTCCTACCTAACTATTCACTAATAAACTAGAATAAAACAAAATTAGACACTTCTCCCAGCAGGCGTCAGAATAGGAAATATCCACTTTAGCTTCTGGAAGGTTCTGGGTTACAGTCATAATGGTTCCCTACACCATGTGCTAACACGTTATGCGCTCAGCACACAGAGATGAGTTTCTGACACGGAAACAGCAGTTAAACCAAGGAAAAATACCTCAAATCTCCCCAATTACCAGGGGTGAAAAGGCAGTGGGACCTCCGCCTCGGGATCCTGAGGAGGATTGGAAACATAGCACAAGATACAGAAATAAGATTGTGATCGGAGGAGCCCAACGGAGAAAATAGAGTAACAGCATAAGCAGAAGGATTAGAGATAAGGAGAAGGTAAAAAAATGTTGGTGTATCTCCAAGACGGTCAGGAATACGAGTAGGGTGTTGCACCAGTTGCTCGATAGTCATGGAGGATAGCAAAGTTGAAGGCTAGTTCACCAGGATGGTCATTGAAGGGAGAGGAAAGCTAAAGCTGGTAGTGAACATTGAAATCTCCAAGGATGGAGATCTCCGCGAAAGGATAGAGAGACAGAATGTGTTCCATTTTTTAAGTTATAAAGTCAAAAATTCCTTATAGTCAGAGGAGTTAGGGGAAAGATAGACAGCACAGATAGATTTAGTTAGAGAGTGACTATTGAGTCGAAACGAGATGGTGGAAAACTCGGATGATTCAAGAGCATGAGCACAAGAGCACATAGACGCAACATCCAGCTTTGGAACGAAAATGAAGATAGAGATAGTAGGAGGGAACAGAATAAGGACTACTGTCAGTTTCCTCAGACTCCTGTGTTTCAGTGAGGAAAATAAGATAAGGTTTAATAGAGGAGAAGTGGTACTCTACAGATTGAAAATTAGATCTAAGACCGCGAATGTTGCAGAAGTTAATGAAAAAGTTGAGGGGGGGATGTCAGGATATTAATGGTCAATACCGGAAGGGCCGTCCTTATAGGCTTATAGGTCCTTATAGGTCTTATAAGCCTTAAAGACATATTGGTATAAATCCATCTGGTCTTTCACTTGCAAATACTGGAATTTTTTAACACTTTCTGAACATTTCATAAATATGCACATCCGAGCTACAGATCTGTAGTCATTATATCCTCTAACTGTTTTATGTTTCGCCACAGGAATAATCTAAGATGTCTTCTGTAATATAGGTATATAAGAATGATTCAGAGATTTCTGGAAAATCCTAAATATAACTGGAACCAACTCGCACTTACAAATGTTAAATTTTATAACCTTAGCACTTTCTTTGTCAAGCCCCGACGCTTTATTGCTCTTTACTCTCTTCAAACTTTCTTGTACATCTTCATGCGTTACAGTAAATTTCTCATGTTCCTTGTTACATAAAGGTTCAGTAAGGCCGGTCTGTTTTACAAAATAATCTTGGAAATCAAATCTACCATAAAACCTACTTGATTCATTTCAATTATTTTTTCTTTTGTGTGTGTGTGTGTGTGTGTGTGTGTGTGTGTGTGTGTGTGTGTGTGTGTGTGTGTGTGTGTGTGTGTGTATTTGTTACGTCTGGTAACAGTGATTTCTTTGTCATATCAATAATATTACCCAAACCTTGCCAAGCTGCCTTTGTGGCTTTCTTGAACTAGTTTTACTTTTCTCTTGTATTTTTCCTTTTCCAAACTAATCATGACATCAACTTTGTTATGAATAAATTACTCAATCGTTTCGCACCACAAAGTCTTTTCTTGTGTGGCAACTTCAAATCTTTTGTAAGTCAGAGCCTATTATTAGGGTAGCACGTAACGCTTTTGAAGGACAAAATGTTCTCCACTCAAAAAGATAAGTAACAATATAAGACATCCACATGTTCATCAATACTAACATTTTCATCACACAGTATATCCCATTCTGTCATTTTCATACAACCTCTCAGAGTATCACTCACTGTCATCGCACTTATATATTTTCTTAATGAAAGGTTTAGATGTTTTCAATTTTTGTCTGTAAACAGGCACAGAGCATGGCCTGACATACCGAGGGGCTTCAGTTTGCTTGCCTTCTGGCTATTCATTATGTTACAGTAATAATGATCGAATATTTTCTCCTCCCTCGTAGCAATGTCAGTTTACTGATGATAATAAGGAACGTTGCTCTTAAACTTAAAACCATTGAAATCACATGTTATCAATTTAACAGGCTCAGGTGCTGATGCTGTTGTTGCTTCTAATACTATTAATGATAATTTTGTAAGATGTTCGTCGTCTCTCTCTCTCTCTCTCTCTCTCTCTCTCTCTCTCTCTCTCTCTCTCTCTCTCTCTCTCTCTCTCTCTCTCTCTCTCTCTCTCTCTCTCTCTCTCTCCTCATATCACCGCCTCACTCAGATTAATTTTTCCTGTCTTCCTGTCCCTCCCTCGTCCTCGTCCTCGTCCTCGTTCTCGTCCTCGTCCTACATTCACTTTAGTCTTCAAATCCCGGGGCCAATTTCGCATCCCGTGGCTACAATCCCCCGGGAGCGCGGTTCACTTCCACCTTTCCGCCTCGCCTTCCTCTCGAATATAAATCCCCATAACTTTTGCCCAACTTTGACGACCAAATTCAATGGCACCGAATTAACCACCACCACTACCACTACCATGACCACCACGACCACATGCGAGACGCTGTTACGTGTGTGTAATTCTTCTCGGTCGCCTGCTGGTCACCCAGCCAGTCTTCCCCATTACGGAACGAGCTCAGAGCTCATAGACCGATCTTCGGGTAGGACTGAGACGACATCACACACAACACACACCGGGAAAGCGAGGCCACAACCCCTCGAGTTACATCCCATACCTGCTTACTGCTAGGTGAACAGGGGCTACACATTTGCCTCGCCGCTTTCCGAGACTCGAACCCGGGCCTCTCGATTGTGAGTCGAGCGTGCTACATATTATAACCACTACACTACGCGGTGTGTGTTTCACTGTTTGATATGCTGCAATCTCTGACGAGACAGCCAGACGTTACCCTACGGAACGAGCTCAGAGCACATTATTTCCGATCTTTGGATAGGCCTGAGACCAGGCACACACCACACACCGGGACAACAAGGTCACAACTCCTCGATTTACATCCCGTACCTACTCACTGCTAGGTGAACAGGGGCTACACGTGAAAGGAGACACACCCAAATATCTCCACCCGGCCGGGGAATCGAACCCCGGTCCTCTGGCTTGTGAAACCAGTGTGTGTGTGTGTGTGTGTGTGTGTGTGTGTGAGAGAGAGAGAGAGAGAGAGAGAGAGAGAGAGAGAGAGAGAGAGAGAGAGACAGAGAGAGGAGGAGGAGGGTGTGATGCTACGGTTAATCAGTGTTGCGAATTGTTTAAATCTCAGGATGAAGGAAATATGAAGTATGTTTAACATTTGTTGTTCCGATGCTGTTGTTTTTAGGGATGAGTATGCTTCCTCCTCCTCCTCCTCCTCCTCCTCCAACCGAGCAACAGAAACAACCACATTCCCTAATCACTGCAATATCTCAACTCGAGTTTCCCCAAGGCTCTAAGTTCCTCAAGAACTGTGTAAACTTCCAGTGGTCGTCAGTTGTTTACTCTTTACCAAGATTTCTCAACGTGGGTCATATGCCCCCGTGAGAGCCATGAGGAATTTTCAGGGGCCACAGAACAAAATTAGGAAATTGGGGAGCCACGTGGAACCACAGAACTTCCTAAGCTTGCGTCGTTCACATAAGCTTAATATTTTCATATTTGTTTAAAGTTGTTTTCTTGTCCGGTGTTCTACTGCTTCATTTAGCGACATCAGCGTCTTTTTCTGTATTTCTGTTAACATTCACTTCCCATGAGTTGGGGGTAAAAGAGGTGGATCGACAGTGTGAAGGAGGATATAAGAAAGTTTTAGACGAGACAGCAGATAACAGAGGGCTATATTCTGAAACACTTCAGTGCCGCACCTCCACTACCTACATTTTAAAATGCTTTGTTTTAAATCACAACGATGTTTTTATGGTTTTAGTGACGGCAACAAAATTTTTACAATATTTAACAGGAGAATCTCAAGAAAACACGACTTATCTCCTCTCTGTTTTTTTTTTTTTTTTTTAATAATCGTGGTGAAAGAGCAAATGCCTTTCTGGATATAGACCAGTCCCACATGGTGAACGCTTTCCCGAAACAGTGACCACGTACGGAAACTGGACACAAGTTGAGATGACAGCGACCTCGGCCATATTCAGAAACGCTTTTGCCTCTCTCTCTCTCTCTCTCTCTCTCTCTCTCTCTCTCTCTCTTTTCTCTTTCTCATACTTGGAACTTCATGAAGTCATGTAGTCAGGGCTGAGTCAATAGGGAGCTTTAAAAGAAGATTAGTTAAGTTCATGGATGGGGATGATAGATGGAATTAGGCACCTTTTTTTTTTTATACCATGTGGGCTTTTCACGGGAATTTATGGGCTAAAGGGGATATTTTAATCATACTGCCGCGTGTAGACCTGAGGCCTCTTGCAGCTTCCCTCTTTTCTTATGTTCCTTCACCACGTGTATCTTCAAGGCCACATAGATGAAGACCTGGGTTCTCCAAAATGTTTTCCTTGTTAATAGAAATGTAGAAATTTTGTTAATATGTCTCTAGCATCATAAGAGCTGTAGTGAAAATGCGGCGCAGGAGTGTTTCGGAATGGTCTCTGAAGTTCGTGGTGGCGGCGGCGGCGGCGGCAGCTCTAACAGTGTTGCCAGACCGGACATCACTCAGAGGTGCACTTCAGCTACCATTCGCGTTCTGGTTGGTCGCGCATCGCTGCATTAGTGGCTGAAGTGGTAATTTTCAATGCGGGAATCGACCTGTGCGTCATAATTAACAGTGAAGTATGACCGTCCGTCGCGCGCCATTACCGCCACCTCAGCGCCATCTGCGGGCTGTGGCGCTGCATCACGGGGATTGCTCGACTCCCTGCAAAGTGGCGCGATAAACCTGGAATTGTGAGAATTGAGAGTAAAAAATGGAACAGACGAGATGTTCGGCATTGCGGTGGAAGACCTGTGGCTCTTGATGTGTGTGTGTGTGTGTGTGTGTGTGTGTGTGTGTGTGTGTGTGTGTGTGTAATTCACTACGGTCGTCTGCCGGTCACCCAACCAGTCTTCCCCATTACGGAGCGAACTCAGAGCTCATAGACCGATCTTCGGTTAGGACTGAGACCACAACACACATTCCACACACCGGGAAAGAGAGGCCACAACCCCTCGAGTTGCATCCCGTACCTATTTACTGCTAGGTGAACAGGGGCCACACGAGGCCTTGCCCATTTGCCTCACCGCCCCGGGACTCGAACCCGGGCCCACTCGATTGTGAGTCGAGCGTGCTAACCACTACACTACGCGGTGTGTGTGTTGAATTTAAATTGTGTGTTTCACTGTTTGATCTGCTGCAGTCTCTGACGAGACAGCCAGATGTTACCCTACGGAGCGAGCTCAGAGCTCATTATTTCCGATCTTTGGATAGGCCTGAGACCAGGCACACACCACACACCGGGACAACAAGGTCACAACTCGATTTACATCTCGTACCTACTCACTGCTAGGTGAACAGGGGCTACATGTGAAGCCAGCATTCTAACCACTGAGCTACCGGGCGTGTGTGTGTGTGTGTGTGTGTGTGTGTGTGTGTGTGTGTGTGTGTGTGTGTGTGTGTGTGTGTGCGTGCGTGCGTGCGTGCGTGCGTGCGTGCGTGCGTGCGTGCGTACGTGCAGTGTAGAAATAGATGTGGTACAAAATTCATGTACATATTTGTATAATGAGTCCCCTTCCTCCTCCTCCTCCTCCTCCTCCTCTGATACAACATGGTGCAACTACTACCTTTTCATCGGGCAGGAGGGATGGGAGGGTGGGGAGGAGCCTTCTACTGTGCCGTTATGTTTCTCTCATTAATAGTTACAGTAGTTATTCAAACAACGTGGTAAGGACGTTAGAGTCAGTTTCTTATTAGATTTCCTTCGTATTCCTATGTAATCCTCCTCCTCCTCCTCCTCCTCCTCCTCCTCCTCCTCTTCCTCTTCCTCTTCCTCTTCCTCTTCCTCTTCCTCTTCCTCTTCCTCTTCCTCCTCCTCCTCCTCGTCCTCCTCCTCCTCGTGTTGTACCGTCGCCATCATCATGTCACGTAGATCACTGAGCAAAGCCACTTATGTAAAAGGTAGCTACCTCTCAAGGGAACAAACATCTCTCTCTCTCTCTCTCTCTCTCTCTCTCTCTCTCTCTCTCTCTCTCTCTCTCTCTCTCTCTCTCTCTCTCTCTCTCACACACACACACACACACACACACACACACACACACACACAGGTTAAACAATTAAAATTGTTGTATGAGTCTATAATATGTGTGCGTATATCTCTTGTTACAATAGTGAATCTGTCTGCCATGGAGTCCTGGCTCGGCAGACTGTGCCATTTATTCTGTTCATTAAGATAATCAAATGTTGTAATTGATTGGCAATAAACATTTGAACTTGAACTTGAACTTGAACACACACACACACATAGCATACATCAGTGTTACAAGGAAGCTAAAATACATTGGTAGAAGTAGCAAACCCAGGTAGGCCATTGATTTATGTCAGTCTACCTATAATAGTCACTCGTGCATCAATAATGGGGTACTGTCAAAAGTTGTTTCACCTTATCTTGAATTGTTCATGTGACAAAACTAGTATTTTTAAACTTTACTTATGTATTTTTCTTTCATTCCCTTAATTTATGTTGTTGTTGTTGTTGTTTTTTTATTATTTACCTGTTCACGAGGCTAGGAGTGTGAATGATGCTTCTGCAAGTATGTGTTTTCCTTTCCATTTACATGGTTGCCACACAGCAGCGGCTTGCAGTAATTTTAATCTATAGTTGGACCATTCGCGATATCTTTACTAAAGTAACCTTTTTCTATATTTTCATCAGGTTTATGCTTAGAATGAAATATCCATCTATCTATCTAAATATCTATGTATCTTTGAATTTGTGATGAGTTGTCTGGGATGTTTCTTGTGTGGACTACCGGCCTGGTATATAGATAGTCAGATAGATAGACAGACAGATAGATAGATAAATCTTTCTTTTGGTTACTATCATTATAAGACAATTCCTGGTGCTGACTTTCTGGGGTCTCGATCCTGTCGTCACGCTACTGATTTGTTACTTCATTGCGGTCAACTTGGATGAAATTGGATTTAAAGAAATAGAAATGGGATCTCAAAATAGTGGTATATGATTGGAAAGACTCAATGATCAAGTTTAATGGTCAAGTTATTTGGCTCCTTTCCTCACAAGGACACCGGTGTCGGTCAACGGTATCCGGCAACGGTTACTCACCATAGTTTTCACTGGAGCCTTTCACACAACGCCACTACGCTGCCCGAGCACGGCAGCGGAGCTCTCGCAACAAGTGTTCGGCACGTCAGTAAACGCCACTCATGTCAATGTTGTTTTGTTTCAAATAAGAGCTTTCATACTGAGCCAGCGAGTGGCGACATTGTCGTCCATAATTCATTACTTATCAGTGCTCATCCAAATTTTTTAGAGGATTATGGGGCAGTCAAATACTTTTTTAAACCAAAAATCTGTTTTGGCATATTTTCAAGCATTTGGCCTAAAGATTTGACAAATTAACAAAGTATTCAAAGCTGTAGTAAAGCCAGCAAGCTAACAAACAGACGGTAATGTTGTCGAGTGTGCGTACGTTCTTGTTTGTTTCTTCCTACTATAAGAGTCAATAAAATTTATATTTTTCCCTGTCCCTTAAGACATTCATTCTTTCTACTGATAATCATGAGAAGGAATGTCACGGATCAGTGCCGGTCACTGGTTGTTTGCAGTTATCCGATCATATATATATATATATATATATATATATATATATATATATATATATATATATATATATATATATATATATATATATTTTTTATGTCCTTGTCTATAGCGCCTGTAGGTAACTTGAAGAGTATTGGAAGCGCTGTTCAGCTTCTACCCATTATTGGCGCAGGCAATTCTATAAACAGTAGTACCCATATTAGGGCCCATATCACCACCCAAGCGTATCTTTGGTGTAACGATCTAGAACCTGGGTATCGTGGTGACATGTAGGTAACTTTAAACCACCCGACAAATGGCAAAGTATCAAGGCGATACGTGATGGGATCCACCCTACGCGTGGACGTCTGCCCGATCCCACGTTCACCACTTTATCCACTATGCCATATATATATATATATATATATATATATATATATATATATATATATATATATATATAGAGAGAGAGAGAGAGAGAGAGAGAGAGAGAGAGAGAGAGATATATATATATATATATATATATATATATATATATATATATATATATATATATATATATATATATATATATATATATATATATATATATATATATATATATATATATATATATATATATATATATATATATATATATATATATATATATATATAGAGAGAGAGAGAGAGAGAGAGAGAGAGAGAGAGAGAGAGAGAGAGAGAGATGAGATGCTGAAGTGTTTGAGAATACAGATATCTTGAATGAGATAACATGGGTGGTAATTAAATTGTTCTCCCTTCAAATACCCCAAAACTTCAATCCTACCTTAACTTCTAGTTGATACGTTTCAAGCTTTGTTGGTGTTCAATTTAGTCATCCCTGTAATACTGTAGTAGTGCTATTTTCTTTAAAAGAATTTGGTGGTAATGGGGAGACACTATACTAAATAGAAACATCAGTGCTTATCTACAGATAGAAGTTAAAAACTATGCCTGTTCTACTTTGCTATTTTTATTAAAATTTAAGGAAACATCAGTGTTTTCCTACAGATAGAACTTAAAAACTGTGTCTGTTCTACTTTGCTATTTTTATTAAGATTTAAGTTTAACTTTAAATTAAAATTTTCATATCTTATAGAATTGTTGTATCCCTGCAGACGTTAACGCCCATGGAATACCACGTTTTTTTTTTTTTTCTATTCGATCTTGTCATTTGCAATAAAGAACAAGCCGTCAAAAGTTCTCTTGTCTTACTACTCCGTCTTTAAACTTCTCTTCGGCCTGCCTCTTACTCTCCTACCTATGATTCATCCCTTTAAACTCAATTGATTTTCTACTTGCCTTAATTCTCTTAATAAGTCCAAAGCTATAATATGTGTGTCTTCTCTCATTTACTAACAATTCTCTTCTTAGCATTTCCTCATTTGATGTTCTCTCTGACCAGGAAATTTTTAAGTCTTCACCATGGCACACATTTCATAAGCTTAATCCAACTTTTTTCTTCTCATGTTTACTAATGTGTACTTCATCTTTGTCTTCCATATTACTCTTGTGTTACTATTGTGTTCCATTCATTATTCTTACCGTTCTCGTTGCTAATGTCTTTTTACTCGTGTGTGTGGTTGTGTAGGAGGAGAAGTTGCTATGCAAGGGCAAAAAAAAAAAAACGATTAACAAGTAAGGTACGTCCACTCGAGCTGCCTATCCCCGAACAGATTTAAAAGAATTAGCCAAACAATTTGGATAAATGTCTTGAAACCTCTCTCTTAAATGAGTCCAGGAAGGTGGAGATACAGAAGACAGGGAGTTCCAGAGTTTGCCAGAGAAAGGGATGTTATTGAGTGCTTGGGAGTACCATTATTCTTGGATTAGAGAGGAAGGCAGGATACCAGTGAGAAGAAGGTCTTATGCAGCGAGGTCACGGAAGGAGAGGAGGCATGAAGCATATTTCATATCTTCTGAAATACCCTCGATCTTTGCTTTACATATGAGTCTTTTGATTTTTATGGTACATGATCTAGTTATCATCGTCCGTATAATAAAGTAACCAAGTAGAAAAATATTCTGACTTGCTTAATCATCTAATTTATTCTCGCATCACATCTGGAAACTTGTGCTTTGTTAACCCTTTTAGTACCATGACGCGTTTTCATATTCATTCTTATTATTATTTGGTGATTTAATTTGTATATCTTCAGAAACATATGTACAGATTCAAATAGTGAAGACAGTAGCCATCAATCTCCTGACTTCCATAGACCCTTCCTTATATCAATAAGATGGTCTAATCATAGACAAATCTCAAGGTAAAAATGTGTCCTAGTACTGAAATGGTTAAAATAGGTCAATAATCATTACCACCCATTTTGTCTGTATTTACAGTCAAACGTTGTTTTCACTCGCCGCCTTCACTATTGTCAATACATTTGGTAATTTTTCTTGAGTGTCTGCAATTAGAACTGTGTTATCAGCATACTTTATTATATTGTTTATATTATGAACACCAATATTAAAGCTTTAAATTAGTTACCCTTAAAATGCTCCGGTAAAATTATTCTCTTTGAAATAAAACGGATGAATGCTTGGGACACTATACTAGAAAGCACACCAGTGTTATCTAGCTTCTCAGATGAAATTACTAAAAGTGGTCTCCTTTGAAATACTCCAGTAATGTAATTTCCCTTGAAGCATAACTTGTCAATGCTCAGGAAACTATACTTAACACACACACACACACACACACACACACACAGAGCGAGAGAGAGAGAGAGAGGGAATGGGGAAGGGACATAATAACAATGTACAAGATAGTTAATAACATTGAAAAGATAGACAAGCAAGACCTGGTGCTGGTGGCAGATGAAGTTGGAAGAACAAGAGGAGATGCAAAGAAGAAAAGGAAGAGGCAGTGTGTGAAGGATATTGGAAAATACAGTTTTCCACATAGAACGGTGGAAAAATGGAGTACATTGAGTGATGAAGTTGTTACAGCACATAATGTGCATAGCTTTAAAAAAAAAGTTAGATAAATGGAAATTTATAGACAGGACACTATAAGCCCCGGGGCGCTCGAACCCTGTACAATACAACTAGATGAATAAAGACACACACACACACACACACACACACACACACACACACACCATGTAGCTTGGTTCCAAAATTTTAGGGCTTGGTATCATTTTGGGGCAGGAAATTTCATAGTGATTAATTGAAAGACCATTGTAGTCTTCATAAATGCATGATAGCATATATCTCATTACCTTCCTTGTGTTATCAATTGTTTTTTATGCATGGCGGGTTTTTATTTTTGTTTTTCTTTTTTCTAGTGTGACTTACAGATGATTTTTTTCTCCTGCTAGAATATACCAAAATAAAGGCCAAGGAAAGGCTTCAAAACAAGCTATCACATAATTTATTGTCTTGTACACAGTGTTAGTTATGAAGATGTTGAAATTAATGAATATTTTTCAATGTAACTGGTATTTTTTCCTTATAGAAATAGTATCATGGATGGTATTTGTGATTCAACTTAACATTTATATTCTGTTTTTCAGTGTCTTTCTTTTGATACTAATATGTGATACATGGTCATTACATTAAGAAAATTATCGGATGTTGAAATATCAACTATCGAGCCAGCCGACGGGCTACACGCAGGCTGGTGCTGCTGTAAAGCGGCGAACACTAAATTGTTCCCTTCATAAACTATTCATAACTCTATCTAGTGACAGTAGTCATATCCCCCTAATGAAGAGGGGTGGCCCAGTCTTGGCAGGCACTTCCTCACGCCCCTCAGTCATTCATTTGCTATTCATAACAGCAATGAAAAATTAGCGCATTCAGTTTCTCTTCTTTTGGATTAGTGGTGTTGAGGACAGATGCAGCTTATAGTCCTGGAGACTTATAGAAGGTCTACTTTGGTAAGATGGACTACACGAAAGAAAAATGCATTATCCACATTGAAACCTGTTATAATGGCCCAAACAACACTGGTAACACCTAAAGACTATGACTCATGGTTGGTGCTTCTTGACGCTACCCGAGTGAGGAATCATAAACCAATTCTCCAAATTGCATAAAGTCTATATGAGCAAGAGATCCCCAACATATGTTATCGCAGACAATGTAGTAGCCATTTTACACTAAACATTTTTTTCTTTTTTTTTTATGCAAGAGGGGAAAACTGGCCAAGGGCAACAAGAATAAAAATTTAAAAAAAGCCAAAAGACAGGGATAAATATCTTGAAACCTTCTTAAATGAAGTTAAGTCATAGGAGTTAGAAATACAGACATAGGCAGGGAGTTCCAGAGTTTAAAAGCAAATCAGATGAAAATTCCGAAGACGATCTAGGTAGCTGGGAGTACCAGAGACATAGCAGAACACCCTCTACATCCAGATGGTACCAGCCTGAGTTTATATTTTGTGGAAATGGTAAGTATTTGAAAGGAATATCCACTTTCCGGCTCGGCAGTTAAGGGTTGACGAGAGGCTTCAACAATGTGCAGTGGAAAAACGATAACAAGATATTAGCATTAATAAGTCGAGACATTGTTGCTGCACAGGCTTATTGTTGTTCAAGAGAATTAGGCAAAATCTTGACAAAACCAGCTCGCGCAAGAGATTTGACAACAAAAGACGGCAACCATTTCGAGAGTGTACTGTATTTCAAAGCAAAGGGCCGTTTAAAAATAAAAAAATAAAGTTCCTTCTCACTTCTATGCAATGCAAGAAAACATATTAATAAATCACATAATACCCTCCCATTTAATAATTTTTCTATAAAAAGACTAGAGAAACACTACTGAAAAATTACTTACAGCACTATAGCTGAAATTACGTCACTCAGTAATCTTAGTTGAGACAGAAAAAAATTAAAAAGAAAGGGACCTAAGGCAATGAATTCCAATATATACACGACTGAATTTTTAGTAGATAGAATTACGAATACTCCTTACACACGACCCTTGCTTAATAGAGACCTCCTAAAAGTAAACAATGAAAATAGAAAACTAAATAATAATTGAGGAGGAAAGAGTTGCAGAATATTTATAGCTGACGGGTGTATACATAGCCACGCCGGCACCACCACCACCACCACCACCACCACCACCACCTCAACCAGGAAAACCAAGTGTCTTCCTCCACCGCCTCACCAGGAAGTTTTGTGACATAACAGAAAATGAGAATGGCCTCGTCTTGACGAGTGTGTGTGTTGCATGTGTGACTCGTGATCCTGCTACGTGGAGTGGAGGAAAATGACTTGAATTTATTACAGAAAAAATGTTTTATTATTGCCATAGTCTTTATTACGAGTGTCTGAAGGATAAGATAAATGAGTTATTATTTAAGAGATAAAGAGAAAAAAAATGAAAGAACTCTTAATACTACGAAGAAATTGTAGGTATGCATAACTAAGAAACTAGAAATTGCGAAAAGCACTTGTGATGACTGGAAAAAAAAATCTAGATAAAAAGCAAGAGAAAATATGAATGTTTATTGAAAATATACAATAGCACAAAGACAAAGAAGTGTAAGCGAAGATTGCATTGTGAAAGTGAAGAAATAAGAAAACACTTACGAGAATCTATGTACATGAGTAAATGTTGAAAAAAATAAAGACCCAGATAGATGAATGCAAAGTGAAAAACAAAATTAAGGAGTGCAAAAATACCTGTTAATTGATTACATAGAAAATATAACATGCAAAAAGATACATAAAACCGTATTTCATCTGTGTGTGTGTGTGTGTGTGTGTGTGTGTGTGTGTGTGTGTGTGTGTGTGTGTGTGTGTGTGTGTGTGTGTAAGCCAATGTGCCTACTTAGCAGAAGTTCCTGGAGGGTCCTGTTTGGATCTCTCACCTTGTTCCTTCTGGCCATCTGTTCGCAGGTAGATGTGAGTGTGTGTGTGTGTGTGTGTGTGTGTGTGTGTGTGTGTGTGTGTGTGTGTGTGTGTGTGTGTGTGTGTGTGTGTGTGTGTGTGTGAGAGAGAGAGAGAGAGAGAGAGAGAGAGAGAGAGAGAGAGAGAGATGGTAGTGATGGGGAGGAAGGGAGGGAGAGAGAGAGAGGGAGGAAGTAGGGGGATGAGAGAGAGAGAGAGAGAGAGAGAGAGAGAGAGAGAGAGAGAGAGAGAGAGAGAGAGAGAGAGAGAGAGAGAGAGAGAGAGAGAGAGAGAGAGAGAGAGAGAGAGAGAGAGAGAGAGAGAGAGAGAGAGTATGAGTTAAATAGCATGTTTCTGTACTGTTCATAGATCCTTATAAGGAGAAAAACACTCTTGTCCTTCCGTGCGGATAATGAAGGTCCTGGTGTTTGACAGAGGGCGTGGAGGATGACCTCTGCGCCAGTACCAGAGGAAGTGGACGAGGAGCTGCAGGCAAGACTCCTGGGACCCTTACCACCAGACTACCCTCCGGTGGTGTCGATGTTGAGAGAAAGATACCTCGAGCCTCCCTCCACCAAGCCCTACAACCTCTCCACTGACACCCTCACCAGAAGACTGAACACCTACGGCAGCTACGTGTTCATCTTGCCTCAAATAAAGAACCTCTTCAGTGGCCAGCAGGAAGGGTTCTTCGTGGAGGCAGGAGCGCTAGACGGCGAGCGGCTGTCCAACACTCTCTGGCTGGAGCGGGAGTTGGGCTGGACAGGTCTCCTTATTGAACCCAACCCGGTCAACTACAGGAACCTGGTGACGAAGCAGCGAAAGGCGTGGACATCTCATACCTGCATCTCCCTGTATCCCTACCCGAAGAAGGAGGTGCTTGTGTCGCTGTCCAGAAGTGTGCAAAAAGAGTCAGAGTTAATGCGGCGTGCCAACGACCCCACGGATCATCGTATGTCCTCGGAGTGACCCTTGATACCAATCTCTACGACTCCTTGCTGAACCAGGCCACCAAGTCGTTCTCAGCGGTGCAGTGCTTCCCCTAGTCTCCTACCTCCTGGCCCTCAATGTCTCCACGGTGGACCTGCTCTCCCTTGACGTCCAGGGTGCGGAGAAAAACATATTGGAGAACGTTCCCTGGTCTCGCTTGGTCGTACGTGTCGTGGTGGTGGAAGTCGTGCACCACTCAGTCTTCGATGAGGCCTTTGTTGAGTACATGGAGAGCCAGAACTTCACCCTGGTGTATTTCAGGGGCGAGGACTATGTGTTTGTGAGGAACGGCGATCCCCTCATGAGGAAGATCCATCAGGTGACCATAGTGCAATGAGTTATCACATACCCACTCACTTCAGCAACCTAAGTCCTCCGATCTATAAGGAATCCATCATAGTGTGTTACTAGTGTGGCAGCAGACCAGAGGACTTAAAACAGAGAAAAACAGGAAATACAATACAAATGAGTGTAAATATCTATAGTCGACTTCTTGCCACTATTGTATATTACTATAGAACAAACCATTGCCTTGCCAGTCCATGAGGCGAGACTATCGACTACACATGTAGATCCCGTATTCTGAAGCATTCCACTCTAGTATAAATGTTTTGAAGGACCTAGACGTGATTACTCGGATTTTCATACAAGTTTTCTTCCTTTGGCTATATAGAACCTTTATTAAACCATCACAGAAGCCATGAAAACACCCTCAAAAACCTTATAACCTTTCACTACCTGGAGCCTGTTGAGGTGGTTGAAATAAGATGCTGGAATGTAATATTGCAGTGTGAGAGACAGAAAGGCGACGTTGATGCACAGGTATTGAATAAACAGATTAAAGTTTATTTCCTTTTTATTAGCATCTGTTATCACATTGAGTATCAAAGATGAGCAATAAAGAAATGTACTGTTTGATATGGCTATTTATTGCACCAGAGCATTTATTATTGATTGATAATAATGATTATGATGACCGTAATAATAATGATGATAATACCAACAAAATAATAATCCATATTATGTACAACACTAGTGAAAGATCAAAGGAAGAGATGAGTATATCCTTTGGAATTGTTTGCACGCACGCACGCACGCACGCACGCACGCACGCACGCACGCACACACACACACACACACACACACACACACACACACACACACACACACACACACACACACACACACACTACATACTAATGCGCAAAACATTTCCCGAGACATGAAAGACAAAAGAAATCGCTCTTTCGTCGCTGGAATCACGTCATATTGTCACAACAGCACAGCCAATTCTTGCCACGCGTTCTTATGAATGTAGATGGGGACGTGCGGGCGGCGTCCCTTATTGCATCACCCGTGTTGACTTCTCTTAGGTTGGTTGTTCATTGCGTCTGCGTGAGGATCTTCCAGGAAATGAGACACAGAAGGGAGAGGCAGAGACCCGTCGCCATGATGGTAGTGAGTGAAGACGCCATCTGCTCTTCTGTGGTCTGTAAAAGTGATTGTTTAATATTAGTTGATGTTATTAGCTGCTATATTTCTTAAGCATTTACACTATATTCTTTTTATTTTCTTATTTATTTTTTTCTACGTGTCAAGGAGTTTAGCTAAGGACACCGTAATGACATAAAAGTCCCGTAAATGCTGTTTCCAAGCAGTAGTGGAATGGAAGAGTGCCTGATGTAATAAGGTGAAGTTCAGCATAGTAGAATGTGTACGGTGACGAGGCAAGGTGAGCTTTATGTTCAGATAAAGGAAGCCACAAATATAATTCATATTAATACATTATCCTCCTGTGTGCGCATTATGTGGAATTGGAACCGTGTATTAACGTAGGTCATAAAATGGTGTTGCTCATATACCCCCTTCCTTTACGTTAGGTGAGAAGTAACGGGACAAAGATAATAGACATGCAATAACTTCCGCAATAGTGAACTGTTACTATGAAAAAAAAAAGTTGATTTACATATCGACATCTAATGGTTTCTTTTAACTTAATCTATTAATTGTACAAAGTCAAACATAACGCAGCAAAACTTAAAGCTATTGGTCAGTCAGGTAATTTCGACAGAGGAAGATAGAACACAACTTACCGCTCTGTGTTCGAGGTAGAATGTGTCCCCGACTTGCTTCAGCTCCTTGCCCACCTGCGCCCACTCCACACACGTGCCCTCGGCCTCACTTGGCGCCCCTCGATCCTGTTCTTTCCTTGCGGGGCGCGCGACCCAGCACAGTTGAGGAAGGTTGAGAGAGTTCGTGGCAGCAGGGGTGTTCATGTCTTGTGCTGGAGCGTGGCTGAGTGCATGAGCGGGGCAGAGTTCCTCGGCCGGGAAAAAGTAGACGTCGTGCAGAGGCGTGGGCGGCGGGGTATTACTTGTGACCACGTCAGGAAGAGCCGTATCTGACGAATGAGAGGAAGGGATGAGCCTCACACTCGTTATCTCTACTCCATAGCAATTACAAAAACGAAAACGAGTATCTTCTTTTTATATTAGCCCCTAATTGATTAAATACAATGAACGTTATGGTGTAAGGTAAAGCAGAACGTACAAATTCATCTTACTAATATTAAGCTTCCTAACCAAGCAAAAAAAAAACGGTTGTGTTGAAGTGAGATGAAGCATAATAACGTATAGATCATTTCTATAATTAACATTCTTATCAACCAAATACGAAGAATGTTGCTTTGAGTTAAGATAAGGGAGAATGTTTTGTTAGAGGAGAGCAAAAAGTTCTCTTAAAGGATGAATGGAAAAAGGGCAGGGGAAGATGGATGCAAGAAAACGTAAGTGTTTATTGAGTAAGGTGGAAAATATTCCGACAAAGAAAGAGCGAGTAGACACAAAACGTTTTCTGACGCAACAAGTCATAACATGCAAGACAGAACACTTTGGAAAGGGAAACTCACTCACAACTACACACTCCTATCAACATATAATCCGCCTGACTCATGAAGTACCGCTAGGACGGGATGGAACCACTAATATTAATGATTGTGTCACTTATCGGAAATGTGACGTACTTCATGCATACGACTCCACACTGAAAATTTGATACACCGCATTGCGTAATAATCAAGTACTCAGAAAGCATACCACAAAATAATAGTAAACAGGAATGAGAGAGAGAGAGAGAGAGAGAGAGAGAGAGAGAGAGAGTAGCAGAGTAGGAATATAAGAATTATGACAATAATGTTAAAGATTAATTGAAATACCGGAAAAAATATGAAGATCCAATGGAGGTTAAGATGTTTATCACTAAGAAAATATAGCAGCAATAGTAATAATAATAATAGTAATAATTAGTAATGATAATGATAACAGTAGTGGTGATGATGATGATGATGGTAATAATAATAATAATAATAATAATAATAATAATAATAATAATAATAATAATAATAATAATAATAATAATAACAATAACTGAAAATGAAACAAATATAAGAAGGAAAAATATAACAAGGGCAAGGGCACCAACGAAATTGAGATATCTAACAAAGGCAAAGAAAACGCGATAGAAGATAAAAACATACTGATAAGGAGAAAAAGAGAGGAAATGTTAAAGATAAAATTGAAAAGTCCCTAGTAACTGCAGCGTGAATGACTTAGTTCGGAAATAAGAAATAAAAAATAGATATAGTAATGGAAATTGTGCAAAGAAAAGATACATATGAATGAGTGTGTACAGAAATAAATAAATAGTCAAGTCACCACCACCACCACAACAACAACAACAACATTAAATAACTAATATTTCTATTACCATTAACACTGCCACCAGCACCACTACTTTATTTTCAAATTTAAACCAAAGTACAAAATAAAGGGAAAATATAATTGTTTCACACACACACACACACACACACACACACACACACACACACACACACACACACACACACACACACACACACACACCTTCCCTTTCCTCGTGTTCTACCTTATCAATTAATATCACTTACCATTGCTGCCTGCCTGCACTGTAGCCATCATTTCGCGGCGGCAGTAAGGACACATTTGACTTGCCTCACGCCTTGTCCCAGGCAGGTCAAGGGGTACGGCGCAAGCGTGCCAGATCGCGTTAATCATCATGTGGGGGGGGGGAGCGGTTTGGATTTTAACTGTAGACTAACACAAGAACACAATTTCAAATCACTGCTAACAACGCAATGAGTCAATGCACATGCTTTCACTTCGATGAATATGATATCCTTCGGGAGTGAGTGTACACACGTCTTTACAGTTCGGGGTGTTGAGGAGTACTGACTCACCACAACCAACGTCACAACGTATTCCCTGTGCCCTGTAGGCTTCAGTGGCGGTCACTGATCCCGTCATCCAGTGTTGACAAGTATGCAATTTTTCACTTGTAACTTCCAGTAGCTGTAACAGTAGAGCGCCTACGCCTGCGTTGAGAAGTATCACAACCTTATATCCCATGGATATTGTTAGATTTAAGCAGACTTATATTCGTGAAATATCTGGGGCTTTTGGGAAAAAAAAGTAGCACTTGGCAACTGAAAATAAAGCACGTGGGCGGGAGACGAGCGACACGTTCATACGTGTGTGTGTGTGTGTGTGTGTGTGTGTGTGTGTGTTAATCCTCGTAGGGAATCGCAGGACGTCAGACGCTACAGGTTGTAAACAAGACCAAGGTTATCATGCCTGCGCGTGAAAATAACGAGACTTGTCCTTGTCCTTCAGGGTAACCGGGTGCCTTCGTGTGGTGAGTTATGGAAGGAAGAAACAAACACATTCATCCACGGAGGTTCAGGCACGTCACGTGTACTGAACATGTACAATACGCACTGGGGACGTGATGTGAGGGATGGTGGAATGTCGTAATGTGTGAGCATTTCTCTCACGTCTAGGATGTGTGTGTGTGTGTGTGTGTGTGTTTTGAGGGATGGAAGGAGAAGAGAGAAGGAAAGTAGCAAAAAGAGGGGTGATTTTTTAAAGTATATTTTCTAATAAACTAATAAAATTTTATCTCTCTCTCTCTCTCTCTCTCTCTCTCTCTCTCTCTCTCTCTCTCTGACCCACACCTCTAGGGGATGAGTTGGAGTTTGTGAGCGACTATGAGGAGGAAGAGGAAGCGGTCAAAGGGAAGGGATTGACGGGGGGAGAGGGAGAGGAAGAGGCGAACAGTTAAAGGAGGAGGGAGTAGACACACCTGGCAGCGGAACACCTGCCTTGCACCACCTCACTCTACCTTACGTGGCCTTAACTTTCATTCTCACTCGTCCCTCCTTTGTGGTCACCTGTATCTCCTTTATTCCCATGTCTAGACTATTTTCTCACTTGCACATATTTCTCTTCTTATCATATCCCGGTGCATCTTGTTTCATGTTTTTCCTCAGTCTGGAAGTCAGTATCCATACCTTTAATATATATTACGGATTACGCGATTTCTCTCTCTCTCTCTCTCTCTCTCTCTCTCTCTCTCTCTCTCTCTCTCTCTCTCTCTCTCTCTCTCTCTCTCTCTCTCTCGCTTTGTGGTTTAAAACGATTTGAAATATAAAAACTACATTTAATTAAATTCACACAAAATTTTCACTAGCATGATACAACCCAACTGTTCATTCACGTTGTAGTGCATACGTGAATAGTATAGCCTAATATGTTAAGTGGTTAAGATGATGCAATTTAACTGGACAAATTCTCTAACTCTATTTTCCCATTAGTGTTTATTTTTCACGTTTATTTATCTATTTACATGATTTCTGTTTACATGCTGCCTGGAGGTCCATATATATTGTGTCAGCATAGAAACAACATTTGCACTATACAAAAGATCATTATCTCTGTGCGGTATACATTTCAAGGGTAAATGTACTAATGTATAATATTAGTACAAAATACGGTAAAGCTCAAAGGCATATCGTGTTACAAGCAAAGATAAATGGTATACTTTTTTCTTTTTTATCAAACTCTGGCCATCTAATTATCTGATACCACCTGTTAGCTTC